>NC_042979.1:31054640-31104358 GCF_901001165.1 Salmo trutta
ATCACTGCCTCATTCCCTGCGTGCGTAATGGGTCCGTGGTCAAACGACCACCCCTCATCACTGTCAAATGCTCCCTAAAACATTTCAGCGAGCAAGCCTTTCTAACCGACCTGGCCCGGGTATCCTGGAAGGATATTGACCTCATCCCGTCAGTAGAGCATGTCTGGTTACTCTTCAAAAGTGCTTTCCTCTCTATCTTAAATAAGCATGCCCCATTCAAAAAAATGGAACTAAGAACAGATATAGCCCTTGGTTCACCCCAGACTTGACTGCCCTTGACCAGCACAAACACATCCTGTGGCGTTCTGCATTAGCATCGAATAGTCCCCGCGATATGCAACTCTTCAGGGAAGTCAGGAACCAATATACTCAGTCAGTTAGGAAAGCTAAGGCTTTGCTTCCTGTAGCACTAATTCCCAAAAAAGTTTGGACACTATAAAGTCCATGGAGAATAAGAGCACCTCCTCCCAGCTACCCACTGCACTGAGGATAGGAAACACTGTCACCACCGATAAACCTACGATAATCGATCATTTCAATAAGCATTTTTCCACGGATGGCCATGCTTTCCACCTGGCTACCCCTACCCCGGTCAACACCTCAGTACCCCCTGCAGCAACTTGCCCAAACCCTCCCTCCTTCTCCTTCACCCAAATGGGCTAGACAATCTGGACCCTCTCCTTTTAAAATGACCTGCCGAAATTTTTGCAACCCCTATTACTAGCCTGTTCAACCTCTCTTTCATATTGTCTGAGATACCCAAAGATTGGAAAGCTGCCACGGTCCTCCCCCTCTTCAAAGGGGGAGACACCTTAGACCCAAACTGTTATAGACCTATATCCATCCTGCCCTGCCTTTCTAAAATCTTCAAAAGCCAAGTTAATAAATAGATCAGTGACCATTTCGAATCCCACCGTACCTTCTCCACTATGAAATCTGGTTTCCGAGCTGGTCATGGGTGCACCTCAGCAACGCTCAAGGTCCTAAACGATATTATAACTGCTGTCGTGTCTTTGGCATCATTCAATTGAAGACTGTTATTTTATAAAATCAATTCTCTGTAATTATTATTACGTGATTAAACTAATCATGTAAATGTAATTAACTACATTTACATTTACGTCATTTAGCAGACTAGGAAATCGGGGCACCAAGGAAAATGTTCAGATTAAAAAGTTATAATTTTCCTAATATAACTGTTCAGATATTTTAATATCTGATCAATTAGTGTTCTAATTAATGAATTATTCTTTACCTCACGTTAGTCTCATTCCAAACATTGTAAATCGTTGGTTATCTGCACAAACCCAGCCTTTACTATGAATCATCCATACATCAATTGTCTTAATCCTTTATTTACTAACTAATTAAATAATCACAGAAATGCATAAACAAATAAACAGTAGATATGGTTACAAGGAAATGATAGGGGAGGTTCTCTAGTGGGCTAAGCCGATATGGCCACTCGGTGGACAAAGGGAAGTGGGTGTGGACTGAAAAGGGCGGGAATTACAAGAGTCGCCATACAGTTGATAATTATTAATTGAAATGCTAATCCTTTGCACATGAACACTCACTCATTCGGGATCATTGCAATCAATATATATTTACGCTCAGTGTCTCGTCAAAGATCTCTTTTGGAATCGTCCGTCTTTCTGTTGGAAAGTTAATCCGCTCGTCTCTCCGTCCGCTCGTCTCTCCAAGTCTTTCGTGGTTAGAATGAATACTTCAGTCCCATTCAGAAATGTTCTTATAGAATAGATGTTTCGGCGGTTGTCGGTCCTCGCATTCAATGGTACATCATTTCTAGCTGCAGACTAGTAATTAGTATCGAAGATTTGCTCTTATTCTGTCGGGATCGATAGTCTCAGAGTTTAAACATTTCCACTCGTGTAGCCAATGCTCCATGTGGTTTGGTTAGGAATTCAACAACCATTACAACCTTAGCTTATACTGAGGTTTTTGTGGTCTCACTCAAACCTTTGCCCTCTTGGTGACCGACGTACGCATGGTCTGAAGTGGGTTTCTTCAGGTGGGGGTTTTATTCAGAACAGTAGAAAAGGGCTGTCCCATGAGCCAGATCATGTCTGTGTTCATGGGGGCGGGCCAATGACTTAGTTAAACTTTAAAGGGAATAAAATTCTCTCACATTAACGGTTTAAAATCACATTACATAATTTCCAAAATAGTTTCATCTTTACTCATTCATTCATTTATACAATAATTAGACCCAACACTCATAACGGAGGCTCCTGTATAAACAAAGTTATGGTAATGTGGCTGTATTGTCTTTCATGAGGTCACAGCCTGAAACAAAACAGACCAGGTCGTAGCTGGCTACTCCACCGACCGTTTGCACATGCTCCAAAACATGTATATTGTTCAGTTCTCAAGTTCTGTGGTGTAGAAGAAGTTCCTTTGTTCTACTGTGAAACTCTCTCTCTCTATACTGCCTGGCCAGGGGGAGAGAGTCTCCTCCAGGAATTTACGACCTGAGGTAACAGAACCTGGGTGTAGGAGAGGGAGAGAGAGGGGGAAGATACGCCCTATACCCAAAGAGGGCCACGTCATGACACCGCCATCGATAAAAGACAGTACTGTGCAGCCGTCTTCATCAACCTGGCCAAGGGTTTTAACTCTGTCAATCACCGCATTCTTATCGTCAGACTCAATAGCCTTGGTTTCTCAAATGACTGCCTCGCCTGGTTCACCAACTACTTCTCAGATAGAGTTCAGTGTGTCAAATCGGAGGGCCTGTTGTCCGGACCTCTGGCAGTCTCTATGGGGGTGCCAGAGGGCTCAATTCTCGGGCTGACTCTTTTCTCTGTATATATCAATGATGTCGCTCTTGCTGCTGGTGATTATCTGATCTACCTCTACACAGACAACACCATTCTGTATACATCTGGCCCTTCTTTGGACACTGTGCTAACAAACCTCCAAACGAGCTTCAACGCCATACAGCACTCCTTCCGTGACCTCCAACTGCTTTGAAATGCTAGTAAAACTAAGTGCATGCTCTTCAACAGATTGCTGCCCGCACCCTCCCACCCAACTAGCATCACTACTCTGGACGGTTCTGACCTAGAATATGTGGACAACAACAAATACCTCATGCCTCCAAACATACCCTTGTAAAACTGACTATCCTACCGATCCTTGACTTCGGAAATGTCATTTACAAAATAGCCCCCAACACTCTACTCAGCAAACTGGATGTAATCTATCACAGTGCCATCCGATTTATCACCATAGCCCCATATACTACCCACCACTGCGACCTGTACGCTCTCCTTGGCTGGCCCTCACTACATATCCGTCGCCAAACCCACTGGCTCCAGGTCAACTATAAGTCTTTGCTAGGTAAATCCCCGCCTTATCTCAGCTTACTGGTCACCATAGCAGCACCCACCCGTAGCACGCGCTCCAGCAGGTATATTGCACTGGTCATCCCGAAAGCCAACACTTCCTTTGGCCGCCTTTCCTTCCAGTTCTCTGTTGCCAATGACTGGAACGAATTGCAAAAATCTCTGAAGCTGGAGTCTTTTATCTCCCTCTCTAAATTTAAGCATAAGCTGTCAGAGCAGCTTACCAATCCCTGTACCTGTACACAGCCAATATGTAAATAGAACACCCAACTACCTCATCCCCGTATTATTACTTACCCTCTTGCTCTTTTGCACCCCAGTATCTCTACTTGCACATCATCATCTGCACATTTATCACTCCAGTATTAATGCTAAGTTGTAATTATTTTCGCCTCTATGGCCTATTTATTGCCTACCTCCCTACTCTTCTACTTTTGCACACACTGTACATAGATTCATTATATTTTTCTTTTCTTTTGTGTTATTGACTGTACGTTTGTTTATGTGTCGCTCTGTGTTGTTGTTTTTGCCGCACTGCTATGCTTTATCTTGGCCAGGTCGCCGTTGTAAATGAGAACTTGTTCTCAACTGGCCTAACTGGTTAAATAAAGGTGAAATAAAAATAAAATAAAAAATCTGCATTTGTGGGTTCGATTAAATGCTGAAAATGGCCAGAAACACCAGCAAAACACCAGTCTCAATGCCAACAGTGATCGGCTATGAAAAGCCAACTGACATTTACTCCTGAGGTGCTGACCTGTTGCACCCTCGACAACTACTGTGATTATTATTATTTGACAATGCAGGTCATTTATGAACATTTGAACATCTTGGCCATGTTCTGTTATAATCTCCACCCGGCACAGCCAGAAGAGGACTGGCCACCCCTCATAGCCTGGTTCCTCTCTAGGTTTCTTCCTAGGTTTTGGCCTTTCTAGGGAGTTTTTCCTAGCCACCGTGCTTCTACACCTGCATTGCTTGCTGTTTGGGGTTTTAGGCTGGGTTTCTGTACAGCACTTTGAGATATCAGCTGATGTAAGAAGGGCTATATAAATCAATTTGATTTGATTTGATTTGAAGAGGCGACTCTGGGATGCTGGCATTCTAGGCAGAGTTGCAAAGAAAATGCCATATCTCAGACTGGCCATTAAAATGAAAAGATTAAGATGGGCAAAAGAACACAGACACTGGACAGAGGAACTCTGCTTAGAAGGCCAGCATCCCAGAGTTGCCTCTTCTCTGTTGACGTTGAGACTGGTGTTTTGCGGGTACTATTTAATGAAGCTCCCAGTTGAGGACTTGTGAGGCGTCTGTTTCTCAAACTAGACACGCTAATGTACTTGGGAGGGAGGAGGGAGCGAGCATAGAAGTAGTTTAGCTTGTCTGCTACTGGGAAGTTCTCGGCTGTGTTTCCCATTGTAGTATGTAATGGTTTGCACGCCCTGCGACATCCGACGAGTGTCAGAGCCGGTGTAGCACGATTCGATCTTAGCCCTGTAGTGGCGCTTTGCGTGTTTGATGGTTCGTCAGAGGGCATAGCGGGATTTCTTATAAGCTTCCGGGTTAGAGTCCCACTCCTTGAATGCGGCAGCTCTAGCCTTCAGCTCAGTGTGGATGTTGCCTGTAATCCATGGCTTCTGGTTGGGGTATGTACATACGGTCACTGTGGGGACCATGTCATCAATGCACATATTTATGAAGCCAGTGACTGGTGTGGTGTACTCCTCAATGCCATCGGATGAATCCCGGAAAATGTTCCAGTCTGTACTAGCAAAACAGTCCTGCAGCTTAGCATCTGCTTCATCTGACCACTTTTTTATTGATCTAGTCGCTTCCTGCTTAATTTTTTTGCTTGTAAGCAGGAATCAGGAGGATAGAATTATGGTCAGATTTGCCAAATGGAGGGCGAGGGAGAGCTTTTTAAGCGTCTCTGTGTGTGGAATAAAGATGGTCCAGAGTTATTTTTCCTCTGGTTGCACATTTAACATGCTGATAGAAATTTGGTAAAACTGATTTAATATGCTGTAATGTGTAAACACTACCTGTAGCCAACCTTACTTGCACCAATCCCTTGTAATTACAGTAAAATACTGTGAAATACAAACCCTCCCTCATTCATTCATCTATTCATTAATTAATTCAATCATTCCGATTACAGTAGCATAGTACTTTTTTTTACAGTATAATACAACCAGTTTTACATTATTTTACTGTTTGTCATTACACAGTACTTGGTTTGATACCGTATTTATATTTGTAAGTATACTGTGATATTAAATGTAGAATTTTGCCACCGAGCTGCCTGTAAATTTCTGTCTTTACATTGTATGTGTGTTTTTGTACGTCTTTGTGTGTGTGTGCGTGTCCGTACGTCTGTATGTATCAGGTTTTGTGTGTGTGGGTGTACACTACAGGGGGCAGGGGGTAGTTTGTTGAGGCAGACAGAGATGATAGGGATCAGGAGGTAAGACAGAGAGACGATAGGGGGCACTAAGTAACACTAAGAGATGATAGGGGTCAGGAGGTAAGAAGAGAAGATGTCAATGAGCTAAGCGTCAGTGGGGACAATAACCCCACCTCTAAGAGGTTATCCGCCTGGCTCCTGCTAACAGATAAACAGACAGAACACCACCTTCTCTCAGTCTGTTTACTCATGATTACTACAGCGGTGTTTTACTGGTGGCTCTCTGAGGTGTTCTCACAGCTCAATACCACGCCTGGGAAATCAGCTAGTTTAAATCCACACCATATAGGTAGAAAGAGAGAAATAAAGAGAGGAAAAAGACAGATCTTTCTCATAACTCCCTGCCTCTTATCTCGCTCTCTCCCTCACTTCCATCTCTCTCTCTCTCTCTCTCTCTCTCTCTCCCGCCCTCCCTCCCTCCCTGTCTCCTTCTCTCTCCCTCCAAACCTGCCTCCTCTCTCCCTCCACCCCTCACCCTCTCTCCCTCCATCTCTCTCTCTCTCTCTCTCTTTCCCACCCCCCTCCCTGCCTCCTTCTCTCTCCCTCCATCCCTGCCTCTCTCTCTCTCTCCCTCCATCCCTGCCTCTCTCTATCCCTCCATCCCTGCTTCTCTCCCTCATCCCTGTCTCTCTCCCTCCATCCCTGCACTTCTCTCTCCCCCACTCTCATCTCTCTCCCAGCACCTCCCTACCTCCCTACCTCCTTCTCTCTACCTTCATCCCTTCTCCCTCCCTCCATCCCTGCCTCTCTCCCTCCCTTCCTCCCTCCATCCCTGCCTCTGTCTCCCTCCACCCCTCCCTCTCTCCCTCCATCCCTGCTTCTTTCTCTCGCTCCATCCCTGTCTCTCTCCCTCCATCCCTGCCTCACTATCTCCCTCCATCCCTGCCCCTCTCTCTCCCTCCATCCCTGCCTCGCTCTCTCTCCCTCCATCCCTGCATCTCTGTCTCTCTCCCTCCATCCCTGCATCCCTCCCTCCATCCCTGCCTCTCTATCCCTCCATCCCTGCCTTTCTCCCTCCCTCCATCCCTGCATCTCTCCCTACAGCCCTGCCTCTCTCTCTCTCCATCCCTGCCTTTCTCTCTCCCTCTATCCCTGCCTGCCTCTCTCTCTCTCCCTCCATTCCTGTCTCTCTCCCACCATCCCTGCCTCTCTCCCACCATCCCTGCCTCTCTCTCCCTCCATCCCTGCCTCTCTCCATCCATCCCTGCCTCTCTCTCCCTCCATCCCTGCCTCTCTCTCCCTCCATCCCTGCCTCTCTCCCTCCCTCCCTCCACCCCAGCCTCTTATTCTCCCTCCATCCCTGCTTCTCTCTCTCGCTCCATCCCTGTCTCTCTCCCTCCATCCCTGCCTCACTCTCTCCCTCTGTCCCTGCCTCTCTCTCTCCCTCTGTCCCTGCCTCTCTCTCTCCCTCCATCCCTGCCTCTCTCTATCCCTCTCTCCCTCATCCCTACTTCTCTCTATCCATCCCTGCATCTCTCTCTCTCCCTCCATCCCTGTCTCTCTCTCTCTCTCCCTCCATCCCTACTTCTCTCTATCCATCTCTCTCTCTCCCTCCATCCCTGTCTCTCTCTCTCTCTCTCTCCCTCCATCCCTGCTTCCCTCCCTCCATCCCTGCCTCTCTCTCCCTCCATCCCTGCCTTTCTCCCTCCCTCCATCCCTGCATCTCTCCCTACAGCCCTGCCTCTCTCCCTCCATCACCACCTTTCTCTCTCCCTCCATCCCTGCCTGCCTCTCTCTCTCTCCCTCCATTCCTGTCTTTCTCCCTCCATCCCTGCCTCTCTCCCTCCATCCCTGCCTCTCTCCATCCATCCCTGCCTCTCTCTCCCTCCATTCCTGTCTCTCTCCCTCCATCCCTGCCTCTCTCTTCCTCCATCCCTGCTTCTCTCTATCCCTCCATGCCTGCTTCTCTCTATCCCTCCATCCCTGTCTCTCTCTCCCTCCACCCCTGCCTCTCTCTCCCTCCATCCCTGCCTCTCTCTCCCCTTCCATCCCTGCCTCTCTCTCTCCCTCCATCCCCGCCTCTCTCTCTCCCTCCATCCCTGTCTTTCTGGTGAGTTTGAGTATTATGCAACCCAACCCTTCTGCCTTGACTGCATTAACATACCCCTCTCTCCCTCACTCCCTCCCTCCCTCCATCCTCTCTGTGCCAAGCAGCTTACAGTAGAGCTACAGTCAAATAAACCACCGCAACAGCCACGTAACATCAATTCTGAAAGAGAGTACGCGTATGTGTGCGTGCGTGCGTGCGTGCCTGTAGGGCTGATGGTACGAGCTTTCATCTACATTCACTCATTCCTATTGACTGTGTGTTGTGGCCTTTGGGCATTAGACAGAGGGAGAGGTTATTGACAACACACAGCAATGCTCTATCAAGACCACTATTTTCTCTCATCTCATGAAAGGGAGAACATGCAAATGGGTTATTGAATGAAGACACTGTCTTTCAAACTACAGTTCTGTGCATTACACTCTTTTCCAGGGAATGTGAGCACACTCGTCTGTATTCATTACTAATACTTTTAAAAACAAACTTTGTTTAGCGACGAGGACGATTTCCACTCTTTATCTGACTAAGGGAGAGCAAAGCCTCAGTAAAAAGTTCATAATTAAACTGCAGCATTTGAAAAGATATTGAATCTCCTCGGGCGGTGGTGGAATCTCAGTTTCCTCTGCTTCATATCTACATCTAAATCCTGCCATGTAGCTCTTGCAACAAGATCTCATAGTTTCCCTTCGAAATTCGATGTATTATGGATGAATGTCTATTTTTCACGCATTCCTTCTGCATGGTTACAGGGTTAATTCTTCATGGTTAAACAGAAACAACTCAAAGGTGAACAGTTTAGGCATTAATTCAGAGTGGTTAAAGTTAGGTCTATGGTTTGGGGAAGGCTTAAAACAAAATAATTAAAAACAACGGCATCAGGTATAATCAGCATAAACTGACCGCAACACAGTGGTCTAGGCAGTGCGCTCTGGCTCCAAGTAGGGCTATGGCGGTCATGACATTTTGGCAACTGGTTATTGTCATGCAAATTACTGCTGGTCTCACAGTAAATTTACCGTTAATTATCATAAACACATTTAGCATCTCCAGGCCTCCATGCATACAAGCTGCTGATGCGAGCCTTTGGAACATCTACATTTTAAAAAGTCTAATAAATCAATTTAATATATATCATCACAATAAATCCTTTATTTTTTTTAGGCAGGTCTAAAGAAACATTATGATACAGTTTGAAGAAAATATATTTCAGAAGAACAGAATATGAGTTGGCCTATGGCTATGCGCCATTCCACAGGCTGTAGGCTAGTTCATTTAGCAGACAAGATATGCTTACAGTATAAGTCCCATGCCATCATTTTATATTACATGATTTTATAGTAAGAAGAATGTAATTGAACTTAGCTGAATAAAATAGAAAGGATATTTTTCTCATTACAGAGTGAGTGCGTATTTGAAGTGGCTATGTTTAGCGTAAAAGTGATCATTTGAAACAGATCCTGTATGCTAGATTTTGAGTTATTTGGCAACTTTAGATGTGAATGATACAAACCTTGTGTCTAAAAATCTAAACAGAAATGGGCTGCATGATTTGACTATAGGCCATTGAGGATTTGAGAAAGTAGCAAAAAAAACCTTGCTCTATGTTCCTTGCCTCAGGCTGAACATGCTGTTCTCTCATCAAGTGATCATATTTTCACCCATCAGACTATTCTCAATTTAATCTTGTCATTATTAATATGTAAAATTAGTTTAGATTTAGAATGGGCCATTATCAAGGAGGAACAGGGGCAGGGGAAAAAGACATGTCATCCATATGCAAGAGAATAGGTGCTTTCCCAGCGGTTCATTTTCAGATCATGCCACGTGCTGGAAATAAATATAGTAGCAGCTGGGATACTCTTTTTATTGGCAACCATCAAAACTCTGCCTTCAGACAGGATTGCATATACAGTTGAAGTCGGAAGTTTGCATACACTTAGGTTGGAGTCATTAAAACTTGTTTTTCAACCACCACAAATTTCTTGTTTAAAAACCATAGTTTTGGCAAGTCAGTTAGGACATCTACTTTGTGCATTACACAAGTCATTTTTCCAACAATTGTTTACAGACAGATTATTTCACTTATAATTCACTATATCACAATTCCAGTGGGTCAGAAGTTTACATACACTAAGTTGACTACGCCTTTAAACAACTTGGAAAATTCCAGAAAATTATGTCATGGCTTTAGAAGCTTCTGATAGGCCAATTGACATAATTTGAGTCAATTGGAGGTGTACCTGTGGATGTATTTCAAGGTCTACCTTCAAACTCAGTGCCTCTTTGTTTGACATCATGGGAAAATCAAAAGAAATCAGCCAAGACCTCAGAAAAAAAATTGTAGAGCTCCACAAGTCTGGTTCATCCTTGGGAGCAATTTCCAAAAGCCCGAAGGTACCACGTTCATCTGTACAAACCATAGTATGCAAGTATAAACACCATGGGACCACACAGCCATCATACCGCTCAGGAAGGAGACGCGTTCTGTCTCCTAAAGATGAACGTACTTTAGTGCGAAAAGTGCAAATCAATCCCAGAACAACAGCAAAGGACCTTGCTGGAGGAAACAGGTACAAAAGTATCTATATCCACAGTAAAACGAGTCCTATATCGACATAACCTGAAAGGCCGCTCAGCAAGGAAGAAGCCACTGCTCCAAAACCGCCATAAAAAGCCAGACTATGGTTTGTAACTGCACATGGGGACAAGATCGTACTTTTTGGAGAAATGTCCTCTGGTCGGATGAAACAAAAATAGAACTGTTTGGCCATAATGACCATCGTTATGTTTGGAGGAAAAAGGGGGAGGCTTGCAAGCCGAAGAACACCATCCCAACCGTGAAGCACGGGGGTGGCAGCATCATGTTGTGGGGGTGCTTTGCTGCAGGAGGGACTGGTGCACTTCACAAAATAGATGGCATCATGAGGGAGGAAAATGATGTGGATATATTGAAGCAACATCTCAAGACATCAGTCAGGAAGTTAAAGCGTGGTCGCAAATGGGTCTTCAAAATGGACATTGACCCCAGGCATACTTCCAAAGTTGTGGCAAAATGGCTTAAGGACAATAAAGTTATTGGACTGGCCATCACAAAGCCCTGACCTCAATCTCGTTGAAAATGTTTGTGCAGAACTGAAAAAGCGTGTGCGAGCAAGGAGGCCTACAAACCTGACTCAGTTACACCAGCTCTGTCAGGAGGAATGGGCCAAAATTCACCCAACTTAATGTGGGAAGCTTGTGGAAGGCTACCCGAAACATTTGACCCAAGTTAAACAATTTAAAGGCAATGCTACCAAATACTAATTGAGTGTATGTCAACTTCTGACCCACTGGGAATGTGATGAAAGAAATAAAAGCTGAATTAAATCATTCTCTCTACTATTATTCTGACATTTCAAATTTTTT
Organism: Salmo trutta; assembly: GCF_901001165.1. Taxonomy (NCBI): domain Eukaryota; kingdom Metazoa; phylum Chordata; class Actinopteri; order Salmoniformes; family Salmonidae; genus Salmo; species Salmo trutta. The sequence goes on from NC_042979.1 coordinate 31,065,925, forward strand.
AAATAAAGTGGTGATCCTAACTGACCTAAAACAGGGAATTGTTACTAGGATTAAATGCCAGGAATTGTGAAAAACTGAGTTTAAATGTATTTTAAATGTAAACTTCCGACTTCAACTGTAAGAACACTTATTTCTCTCCACGCATCAACCACTGTTTGAGGAGCATGCAGACCTATTACTAAACTATTCAAAATCAAATACAAAGTCACTATAATTGTAGGTTAAACCTGTAAGCCGCCCTGCACAATCAATGAACCAACAGCATTACATAGGCCTATATGTTCTCTCCCAGACTCATGGATAGAAATGTTGGAGCATTAGGTAACCAGTCCATCCAGTATGCATAATAATACAGTCCACACTCAATGACGATTACTATAGTTTGTTTAATTTTGGAGCATATGCTAGAACAATTATGTACAAAGACATCTTAAATCTATGTTTATTTTGTATTGTTTTTCTGCAATGTGTAATATGTGGTAGGCTATCAGGCTATGTATTGTACAACGGCACAATAATTGATTTTAATTCAGGGTGTTTTTTCGGGCTATATAGGCCTATTCAGTTTATTTTATATATATATCTTTTTTTAATCAGGCTTGGGCTCATATATAGGCCTATTCAGTTTATTTTATATATATATATATTTTTTAATCAGGCTTGGGCTCATATATAGGCCTATTCAGTTTATTTTATATATATATATATTTTTTAATCAGGCTTGGGCTCATATATAGGCCTATTCAGTTTATTTTATATATATATATTTTTTTTAATCAGGCTTGGGCTCATATATAGGCCTATGCTTATGCAGAAGCTGTAATATGTTCATGGGTGTTTTGAATGAATCATCACCTTAGAAGCCGCTGTCCGTTTAGTTGTGTTTGGCTTTGACACAACATCCACAACGACCATGTCTTCCACTCAGTTTCAACCTGTTGTTGAACTGTTTCAAATTGATTGATCACAGTGAGGTGAGTTTTAAAACACATATTGTTTTGATGAAAAGTGTTTGATGTGACTTTCAATGGCATTTCCATTGATGTGAGAGTGGATAGAGGGACAATAGCAATATTGACCTCATACTGACAAGGGTTCCAGAACAATGTATGTAGGGGGCAGTCAATCAATCAGTGACCTCACAGCACGGCTGTGGCTGGAGAGGTGCTGGACTGGAGAGGCTGATGACTGCCCCCTACATACACCACAGAGCCTCTCTGATTTTCATTGCATTTGCATTGATGTCAGAGGGACAATAGAGCATTGAGTACCAGGCCATTAGGACCTGAGGGAGGGACAATAGAGCCCTGAGTACCAGGCCATTAGGAGCTGATGGAGGGACAATAGAGCATTGAGTACCAGGCCATTAGGACCTGAGGGAGGGACAATAAAGCCCTGAGTACCAGGCCATTAGGAGCTGATGGAGGGACAATAGAGAGCCCTGAGTACCAGGCCATTAAGAGCTGATGGAGGGACAATAGAGCCCTGAGTACCAGACCATTAGGAGCTGATGGAGGGACAATAGAGCCCTGAGTACCAAACCATTAGGACCTAATGGAGGGACAATAGAGCCCTGAGTACCAGGCCATTAGGACCTGATGGAGGGACAATAGAGCCCTGAGTACCAGACCATTAGGACCTGATGGAGGGACAATAGAGCCCTGAGTACCAGACCATTAGGACCTGATGGAGGGACAATAGAGCCCTGAGTACCAGGCCATTAGGAGCTGATGGAGGGACAATAGAGCCCTGAGTACCAGACCATTAGGACCTGATGGAGGGACAATAGAGCCCTGAGTACCAGGCCATTAGTGACCAGATGGTCGTTAGCGAGTTGGGTACTACCAACACATGTTCAGAGTACCTAAGAGGAGATTACTGTGACTCAACGGTCAAGTGGAATTTGACTGCCGTCATGACATGCCTGTGTGGGGGTAATACAGTCACCACAACAACCCTAGCTCCAAGCATTATGGAGTTTGCACTCAAACTTTTTCTATGTTTTATTCTGTGATTATAGTGACTAGGCTGCTTAGTTTTAGACTTGTCAGTGTGTGTCTATTTGTCTATTGATATGTCTTTGTGTGTGTGTGTGCCTTTCCATTTCTGTGTGTGTGTTTGTGTGTGTTTGTGTGTGTCTGTGTGCATTCCTGCCAGCCTGTATGTCTGACTGCCTGTCTACCCCATGCCTCTGGATGTCCTTGCTCCTTCCCCCAGGTGTGTGGACCTCTAACCCCCCGCAGTGTCCCCAGGCTGGGAAAGAATAGCCCTCTGAGATCCCTCCTCCCCTCCATCTCTCTTATCTCTCTCTCTCTCCATCTGGCTAAAGCACTGTGGATCCGATCTACTTCATCAGCTCTCAGTAAATCAATTGACATGAGAGAGATGGGCTATGGCAGGCTAATTACACAGAGAGGTAAGGATGGAGGGAGGGAGGAGAGAGGGAAGTGAGAGGGATGGGGGAGAGAGGCAGGAAAGAAGGGAGAGAGGTAGAGGGGTGATTGACGGGAGGGAAGTAGAATGGAGGGATGGAGTGAGGGAGGGAGGGAGTGTAGAACATTAACTGATGTTCTCTCGTTCTCTTCGTTCCTCCATTGGTCTGCTTTTCTCCTGATCTGAGCTGCTTCTCTCTCTCTCTCTCTCTCTCTCTCTCTCTCTCTCTCGCTCTCTCTCGCTCTCTCTCTCGCTCTCTCTCTTCAGACCAACACATTAATTCACATCAAAGTGAATACCTCTTTCACTTCATAGAAAATATGTTCTCATTAGTAAGAACAGCACTCCTCTCATACCTTGCTCCCTCTTTAATCCCCCTTCTCTCTTGACATCTATCATTTCATTTTAAAATGGCACTGACCCTGTATATAGCTTCCTTTATTATTTCTCGTGTTTACATTTCGATTTTTATTAGTTATACTATTTTAATATTGATTATTGCACTGTTAGGTAGAACATGCAAGTTAAGCATGTCACTGTGCATGTGACAAATAAAACTTGAACTTGAAAATGTTGTAGTCTATTCCCGAATGCACACAACATTTACCAAAACATGTACAATGGTACTCTCTCCTTTCAACTCTTCATCTCCAATCCATTTTCTTTGCTTTCTTCTCTCCTTCACTCTCTCTCTCTAATATCCACGTCTCCCCGCGTCTCCCCATGTTCACACCCTCTCTCCCTTGCTCATTCTGCCACTGTATGTGTAAGGTTGTGAAAATGACTGACGGCTCTTCCTCTCAATCTCCCATTTTCTAACTTGGCTGTGGGTTAGCGAGATCTCACGGTCTCTCTACATTGGTAAACAAACACATGTGCACTCACACTAATATACATACACTCTCGTGAACACATACAGTGCCTTGCAGAAGTATTCATCCCCCTTGGTGTTTTTCCTATTTTGTTGCACTACAACCTGTCACTTAAATAGATTTTTTATTTGGATTCCATGTACCGGACATGCACAAAATAATCAAAATTAGTGAAGTGAAATGAAAAAAAATGACTTGTTTCAATAAGATCTGGTGCAACCAATTACCTTCAGCAGTTACATAATTAGTTAAATAAAGTCCACCTGTGTGCAACCTAAGTGTCAGATGATCTGTCACATGATCTCAGTGTATATATACACCTGTTCAGAAAGGCCCCAGGGTCTGCAACACCACTAAGCAAAGGGAACCACCATGCAAGTGGCACCATGAAGACCAAGGAGCTCTCCAAACAGGTCAGAGATAAAGTTGTGGAGAAGTACAGATCAGGGTTGAGCTATAAAAAAATATCTGAAACTTTTAACATCCCACGGAGCATTATTAAAAAATGGAAAGAATATGGCACCACAACAAACCTACCAAGAGAGGGCCGCCCACCAAAACTCACAGACCAGGCAAGGAGGGCATTAATCAGAGAGGCAACAAAGAGACCAAAGATAACCCTGAAGGAGCTGCAAAGCTCCACAGTGGAGATTGGAGTATTTGTCCATAGGACCACTTTAAGCCGTACACTCCTCAGAGCTGGGCTTTATGGAAGAGTGGACAGAAAAAAGCCATTGCTTAAAAAAAATACTGCCCCCTAGCCCAGACAGGTTAAAACCTGTTGAGGACAGACGTTCCGCCAGCGGAACGCCTAGCCAATATCCAATGGAACAGCATGGCGCGAAATACAAAACCTAAAAAATCCAACAATTTCAATTTCTCAAACATATGACTATTTCACACCATTTTAAAGATACACTTCTCCTTAATCCAACCACATTGTCCGATTTCAAAAAGGCTTTACAGCGAAAGCAAAACATTAGATTATGTTAGGAGAGTACATAGACCAAAATAACCACACAGCCATTTTCCAAGCAAGGATATATGTCACAAAAACCCAAAACACAGCTAAATGAAGCACTAACCTTTGACGATCTTCATCAGATGACACTCCAAGGACATCATGTTACACAATACATGTATGTTTTGTTCGATCAAGTTCATATTTATATCCCAAAACAGCCTTTTACATTGGCGCATGATGTTCAGAAAATGTATTCCCACCAAAAACATCCGGGGAATTTACAAAAATACTCATCATAAACGTTGACAAAATACATAACAATTATTTTAAGAATTATAGATACAGTACTCCTTTATGCAACCGCTGTGTCAGATTTTAAAATAGCTTTACGGAGAAAGCCCATTTTTCAATATTCTGAGTACATAGCTCACCATCACAGAAAGCTATACAGACACCCGCCAAGTTCGGGGCAACCTAAACTCAGAATTAGTATTATAAATATGCTCTTACCTTTGCTGATCTTTGTCAGAATGCACTCCCAGGACTGCTACTCCCACAAGAAATATTGTTTTTGTTCGAAATAATCCATATTTATGTCCAAATACCTCCATTTTGTTTGTGCGTTCAGGTCACTATCCAAAGGCTAACGCACGAGCGCAATTCGAGACACAAAAAGTCAAAATGTTCCATTACCGTACTTAGAAGCATGTCAAACGCTGTTTAAAATCAATCTTTATAGTATTTTTAACGTAAAATTGCGATAAAATTCCAACCGGACAATAGCATATTCATTCAAGGAGAAAAAGAAGGAACAGCGTGCTCGCGGGACCGCGCATATCCAATCTCTTTGTCCCCAGGCAGTCCATTCAGTAACTGAGTGGACTGGCCAGTGACAGGAGAATGCTCAAGCAACTTTCTGAAGGCTTTTGACAGCCAATGGAAGCATTAGGAAGTTCAATGTGACCCCACAAATACTGTAGTTTCGAAAGGGACTAGAAAGAAGAACTACAATTCTCAGATCCTCCACTTCCTGGTTGAATTTTTCTCAGGTTTTTGCCTGCCATATGAGTTCTGTTATACTCACAGACACCATTCAAACAGTTGTAGAAACGTCAGAGTGTTTTCTATCCAAATCTACTAATAATATGCATTGTCTAGTTTCTGGGCCAGAGTAGTAACCAGTTTAACTTGGGTACGATTTTCATCCGGCTGTGAAAATACTGCCCCCTATCCTTAACAGGTTTTAAAGAAAAAAATAAGCAAACACATTTGATGTTCACCAAAAGGCACATGGGAGACTCCCCAAACATATGGAAGAAAGTAGATGTGTTAGATGAGACTAAAATGTAGCTTTTTGGCCATCAAGGAAAACGCTATGTCTGGTGCAAAGCCAACAGCTCTCATCACCCCGAGAACCCTATCCCCACAGTGAAGCATGGTGGTGGCAGTATCATGCTGTGGGGATTTTTTTTCATCGACAGGGACTAGGAAACTGGTCAGAATTGAAGGAATGATGGATGGTGCTAAATACAGGGAAATTCTTGAGGGAAACCTGTTTCAGTCTTCTGGAGATTTGAGACTGGGACACAGGTTCACCTTCCAGCAGGACAATGACCCTAAGCATACTGCTAAAGCAACACTCGAGTGGTTTAAGGGGAAACATTTAAATGTCTTGGAATGGCCTAGTCAAAGCCCAGACCTCAATCCAATTGAAAATATGTGGTATGACTTAAAGATTGCTGTACACCAGCGTAACCCATCCAACTTGAAGGAGCTGAAGTAGTTTTGCCTTGAAGAATGGGCAAAAATCCCAGTGTCTAGATGTGCCAAGCTTATAGAGACATAGCCCAAGAGACTTGCAGCTGTAATTGCTGCAAAAGGTGGCTCTACAAAGTATTGACTTTGGCAGGGTGAATAGTTATGCATGCTCAAGTTTTTCATTGTTTTTGTCTTATTTCTTGTTTGTTTCACAATAAAAAATATTTTTAATCTTCAAAGTGGTAGGAATATTGTGTAAATCAAATGATACAACCCCCCCCCCCCCCCAAATCCATTTTAATTCCAGGTTGTAAGGCAACAAAATAGGAAAAAATGCCAATGGGGTTGAATACTTTCGTAAGCCATTGTACATGCGCTTGCATGCACACGTACGCACACACGCACGTGCACATGCACACCCACGCACCTGCCAACAATTAGTTAAGCATGTCACTGTACACTGTACATTTCTTTAATGAGTCGGACGCAAAGGATTTACTTCAGACACCCGACAAGGCCCAAATCCCTGTGACATACAACATCGGCAAGATAGAACAGCTGTCTCCGGTAAGACAAGGGGTGAAGTACACAGTCTCAAGGTTTTGCTCGCCCGAGGAGGAGTATCTCATGATAAACACCAATTTGTAAGTCGCTCTGGATAAGAGCGTCTGCCAAATTACGTAAATGTAAATGTAATAAGCTGTAGACCACACTATTTTCCAAAACAGTTTTCATCTATATTTTTTGTAGCTGTCTGTATACCACCACAAACCGATGTTGGCACTAAGACAGCACTCAATGAGCTATATAAGGCCATAAGCAAACAGGAAAATGTTTATCCAGAGGCGGCGCTCCTAGTGGCCGGGGACTTTAATGCAGGGAAACTTAAATCTCTTTTGCCTAATTTCTACCAGCATGTTTAATGTGCAATCAGAGGGGAAAAAAACTCAAGACCACCTTTACTCTACACAGAGATAAGTACAAAGCTCTCCCTCACCCTCCATTTGGCAAATCTGACCCTAATTCTATCCTCCTGATTCCTGCTTACAAGCAAAAACTAAATCAGGAAGCACCAGTGACTCAGTCAATAAAGAAGTGGTCAGATGACGCAGATGCTAAGCTACAGGACTGTTTTGTTAGCACAGACTGGAAAATGTTCCAGGATTCATCCAATGGCATTGAGGAGTACAACACCTCAGTCACCGGCTTCATCAATAAGTGGATTGACGACGTCGTCCCCACAGGGAACGTACGTACATTTCCCAACCAGAAGCCCTGGATTACAGGCAACATCCGCACTGAGCTAAGGGCAAGAGCTGCCGCTTTCAAGGAGCGGGACTCTAACCTGGAAGCTTATAAGAAATCCCGCTATGCCCTCCGACAAACCATCAAACAGGCAATGCGTCCATACAGGACTAAGATTCGATCGTACTACACCGGCTCCGACACTCGTTGGATATGGCAAAGCTTGCAAATTATTACAGACTACAAAGGGAAGCACAGCCATGAGCTGCTCAGTGACACAAGCCTACCATATGTGCTAAATTACTTTTATGTTCGCTCCGGGGGCAAGCAACACTGATGCTTGCATATGAGAGCATCAGCTGTTCCGGACGACTGTGTGATCACGCTCTCCATAGCCGATGTGAGTAACATTCACAAGGCAGCAGGGCCAGACGGATTAGCAGGACATGTACCCGAGTATGCGCTGACCAAATGGCAAGTGTCTTCACTGACATTTTAAACCTGTCCCTGACTGAGTCTGTAATACATGTACCAACATGTTTCAAGCAGACCACCACAGTGCCTGTGCCAAAGAACACTAAGGTAACCTGCCTAAATGACTACTGACCCGTAGCACTCAGACCATTATGACCTGCTGGGACTCTCTGTTTATTATCTATACATAGTCACTTTAACTCCAGCTACATGTACATATTACCTCAATTACCACGACTAACCAGTGCCCCCGCACATTGACTCTGTCCCAGTACCCCCTTATATAGTCTTGCTACTGTTATTTTACTGCTGCTCTTTAATTACTTATTTAAAAAAAAAATGTTTTACTTATCTATTTTTTACTTACCACTTATTTTTCTTAAAACTGCATTGTTGGTTAAGGGCTTGTAAGTAAGTATTTCACTGTAAGATCTACACCTGTTGTATTCGGCCCATGTGACAAATACAATTTGATTTGATTTGAATTAAGATGTACAGTGTCTCCCATCTAGCTCTGATTAATGTGTAAGCTACTGTACAGGTTCATCACATACATAGTTCTGTAGTCTGACAACGTCCAGTGTAAACATATATCTGTATTTGGAGATAAACAACACTGAGTGAAACTATGCTGGTGGTGAATGACAGACGATGTTGATGACAGTCCATGAAACTATGCTGGTGGTGAATGACAGACGATGTTGATGATAGTCCATGAAACTATGCTGGTGGTGAATGACAGACGATGTTGATGATAGTCCATGAAACTATGCTGGTGGTGAATGACAGACGATGTTGATGATAGTCCATGAAACTATGCTGGTGGTGAATGACAGACGATGTTGATGATAGTCCATGAAACTATGCTGGTGGTGAATGACAGACGATGTTGATGATAGTCCATGAAACTATGCTGGTGGTGAATGACAGACGATGTTGATGATAGTCCATGAAACTATGCTGGTGGTGAATGACAGACGATGTTGATGATAGTCCATGAAACTATGCTGGTGGTGAATGACAGACGATGTTGATGATAGTCCATGAAACTATGCTGGTGGTGAATGACAGACGATGTTGATGATAGTCCATGAAACTATGCTGGTGGTGAATGACAGACGATGTTGATGATAGTCCATGAAACTATGCTGGTGGTGAATGACAGATGATGTTGATGATAGTCCTTGAAACTATGCTGGTGGTGAATGACAGACGATGGTGATGATACCTGTTGTATTCGGCAGGTGGTCCCGTGTGGCTCAGTTGGTAGAGCATGGTGTTTGCAACGCCAGGGTTGTGGGTTGTGGGTTTGATTCCCACGGGAGACCAGTACGGACATTTTTTTATGAAATGTATGCATTCACTACTGTAAGTCACTCTGGATAAGAGCGTCTGCTAAATGACTAAAATGTAAATGTAAAATGTCTGGAGGGCAACACAGAAAACAACACTACCAGCTGACCTCTCCTCTATTCTCTCCTTTCCTCTCCAATTGTCTCTTCTATCCTCTCCTCTACCCTCTTCTCTCCGCTACCTTCTCCTTTCCTCTGTCCTCCCCTTTCCTCAACCCTCCCCCTAAACAGACTGAGAGGGAGAGGGAACGGACAGATATTGGGGACTAGCTCAACCATCTCCTCCTTTCCTCTCCTGTATGAAAGAGATGTCTCTGTAAATGAAATTAGTGGTCACTCTCTTCTCCTCCTTTCCAGCGGTACCCATAGCATTCTCTCTGTTACCCTGCTAGGGGTCAATGGGTCATCATGACAGCAATAATGACCTCATACTGACAAGAGTTCCAGAACGGCAGCCCAAATCAACCAGTAACCTCACAACTGTGGCCAGTCATCTGATTTCTGTTAGTGCTGGGCTGGAGAGGCTGACGACTGCCCCCTACATACACCACAGAGCCTCCTCTCTCTCTCTTACAATCTCTTACACTCTCTCTCTCTCTCTCTCTCTCTCTCTCTCTCTCTCTCTCTCTCTCTCTCTCTCTCTCTCTCTCTCTCTCTCTCTCTCTCTCTGCTTCATGCTATTTCTGTGACAGAGCAGCAGCTCTCATTCAAATCCCTAAGAGCTCACATCCCTATCAGACAGCGAGAAGGTGTTGGTTCATGTTACTCATATAGTACAATAGATGAGTATGTAATTCCAAAACAAGAGCTGACTCCAGATCAGTGCATGCTCAATAACACTGTACTATACACTACACTGTGTTCACAGTAACACCTAGTTTTAAAGCAACTAACAGAGAGATGACCATTACATTCCTCATTTAATTATTATGTGCCTAGATGGTTTATTTGGAAACCTAAAATGATATCTTGCCATGCAAGTAAAGTTAATTGAAATGAATTGAATTAAGAGGGAGGACAGCGCACAAAACAGGATGGAGCCTGGAATAAAGCTTGGGATCTCAATATAACCCCTTCTCCCTTTTATGTCCCTAATTTGTTTCCATACACACATACACACTGATATAAACACACCATTGAAAGGCCAGCCCTAACACACACACACTCACGCACGCACGCACTCACGCACGCACGCACGCACGCACGCACACACACACACACACACACACACACACACACACACACACACACACACACACACACACTGCAGTGTGAGTGACGTGAAAAGCAGCAGAACACAGAACACTCACCAGGCATGATCAGAATTCCTCAGAACAATTGTACAAGGCTGGCAGATAAACAGAGAGAGAGAGGGAGAGACTGGTTGTGCCAGAGAGAATAAAACAAGGAAGGACCGGAGGAGTTCTTTCTCAAAGCTCCATTTTCCCTTCCCACTGCCGAGTGCTTGCTCCTTCTGATTGTTTTCTTTGTGGCTCTCTTCCTCCTTCTCTCTGTTTTCCTTGTGGCTCTCTTCCTTCTTCTCTCTCTCTCTCCCTCTCTTTATGCTGCTGCTGCTGCTTCGATGCGAGGGGCGGAGAATCAGTGACACAATGCTCTCACGCTCTCCCTTCTCTCTCTCTCTCCACCTTCTCTCCCTTCTTTCACACACTCTCCCTTCTCTCCCTTCTCTCTCTCTGGTTTTCCTTTTTTCCTTTTGCTCCCTCTCTATCTCCTCTCTCTCTCTTTATCGTTATATTGGCTGTCCTACTTCCTGTGCCCTCTCTGAAATGAGACACAGCCTCTCCTCTCCTCCCTATCTCTCTCTGCCTGTGTGTGTGTAAGTGTGCCCAATGTCCATACACAATGCTCAGAGCAGGGGATCTCACAGGCTTTTATTTGGAGTCGCATCACATAACAACCTGGTCAAAGCAAGTGAAATGGATAAACAAAAGTGAAATATATGATTTTTATTTAATATATGATTTTTATTTATTTAACCTTTATTTAACTAGGCAAGTCAGTTAAGAACAAATTCTTATTTTCAATGATAATAAGAATTAACTGACTTGTTCAGGGGCAGAACGACAGTTTTTTACCTTGTCAGTTCAGGGATTTGATCTTGCAACCTTGCGGTTACTAGTCCAAGGCTCTAACCACTAGGCTACCCTGCCACCCCAATATTGGGGCGCCACAATAAAAAGTGAACAGTAAATATTACACTCACACAAGTTCCAAAAGAATAAAGACATTTCAAATGTCATATTATGTCTATATACAGTGTTGTAACGATGTGCAAATAGTTAAAGTAAAAAATAAATAAACATAAATATGGTTTGTATTGTTGTGGTGTTTGTTCTTCACTGGTTGCCCTTTTCTTGTGGCAACAGGTCACAAATCTTGCTGCTGTGATTGCACACTGTGGTATTTCACCCAGTAGATATGGGAATTTATCAAAATTGGGTTTGTTTTCTAATTCTTTGTGGGTCTGTGTAATCTGACGGAAATATGTGTCTCTAATGTGGTCATACATTTGGCAGGAGGTTAGGAAGTGCAGCCCAGTTTCCACCTCATTTTGTGGGCAGTGTGCACATAACCTGTCTTCTCTTGAGAGCCAGGTCTGCCTACGCCGACCTTTCTCAATAGCAAGGCTATGCTCACTGAGTCTATACATAGTCAAAGATTTACTTAAGTTTGTGTCAGTCACAGTGGTCAGGTATTCTGCCACTGTGTACTCTCTGTTTAGGGTCAAATAGCATTCTAGTTTGCTCTGTTTTTTTGTGAATTCTTTCCAATGTGTCAAGTAATTATCTTTTTGTTTTCTCATGATTTGGTTGGGTCTAATTGTGTTGCTGTCCTGGGGCTTTGTGGGGTCTGTTTGTGTTTGTGAACAGAGCCCCAGGACCATTTTGCTTAGGTGATGGCTTTGTTATGCAAGGTTTGGGAATTGCTTCCTTTAAGGTGGTTGTAGAATTGAACAGCTCTTTTCTGGATTTTTGATAATTATGGTGTATCGGCCTAATTCTTCTCTGCATGCATTATTGGTGTTTTACGTTGTACATGGATTTGGTGTTTGTCCCATTTTGTGAATTCTTGGTTGGTGAGCGTACCACAGACCACACAACCATAAAGGGCAATGGGTTCTATAACTGATTCAAGTATTTTTAGCCAGATCGTTATTGGTATGTCGAATTTGATGTTCCTTTTGATGGCATAGAAGGACCTTCTTCCTTTGTATCTCAGATCGTTCACAGCTTTGTGGAAGTTACCTGTGGCGCTGATGTTTAGGCTGAGGTATGTATAGTTTTTTGTGTGCTCTAGGGCAACAGTGTCTAGATGGAGTTTGTATTCGTGGTCCTGGGAACTGGACCTTTTTTGGATCACCATTATTTTGGTCTTACTGAGATTTACTGTCAGGGCCCAGGTCTGGCAGAATCTGTGCAGAAGATCTAGGTGCTGCTGTAGGCCCTCCTTGGTTGATGACAGAAGCACCAGATCATCAGTAGACATTTCACTTCAGATTCTAGCAGGGTGAGGCGGGGTGCTGCAGACTGTTCTAGTGCCCTCGCCAATTCGTTGATATATATGTTGAAGAGGGCTTAAGCTGCATCCCTGTCTCACCCCTCGGCTCTGTGGAAAGAAATGTGTGTGTGTTTTTTGCCAATTCTCACCGCACGTTTGTGTACATGGATTTTATGGTTTCTTCAATTACATTGAGCTGATTTCTGGCGTGCTGTTCTTTCTTTTCCCCTAGTGTATTTCTGTATTGTTTTAGTGATTACCATAGTGAAGGCGTAGACTCAGGTTTTCTGGGTCTCTATGTTTTTGGTTGGATAGGTTTCTCAATTTCTTTCTTAAGTTCTTGCATTCTTCTTTTAACCATTTGTCATTGTTGTTAATTTTCTTAGGTTTTCTGCTTGAAATGTTTTGATTTGATAGAGAATGCTGAGAGTGTCACGCCTGCTCTCGCTCCACCTCCCTGGCGCTCGAAGGCACCAGGCTCCCCAGCATTACGCACTCCTGCCACCATCAGTACGCACACCTGCCTTCTCCCCTTCACGTGCATCATCGATTATTGGACTCAATCCCCTGTTTATTACCTCCCCTATATGTGTCAGTTCCCCAGCTCTGTTCCTCGCTGCTGCATTTATGTTCGTATGTCGTTGTTACCCGTGTGCTGACGCTGTTCCTGTCTTGTTACCTGTCTGTTCTGCATTATGTGTTCAACTCCCCGTACCTGCTTCTCATCTCCAGTCCTTTCACAGAGGTCAGATATACTGTTGAGGTTTTCTACTGCCAGGTTTACACCATCACTATTACAGTGAAACATTTTGTCCAGGAAATTGTCGAGAAGGGATTGAATTTGTTGTTGCCTAAATGTTTTTTGGTAGAATCTCCTTCCATCTATAGCGTTTCTTAGTATTATTCAGCTCCTTTGGCTTTGATGCCTTATGATTTAGCAAAGCTCTGTTCAAGTAGAGTGTGATTTTGCTGTGATCTCATAGAGGTGTCAGTGGGCTGACCGTGAACGCTCTAAGAGACTCTGGGTTGAGGTCAGTGATAAAGTAGTCTACAGTACTACTGCCAAAAGATGAGCTATAGGTGTACCTACCATAGGAGTCCCCTCGAAGCCTACTATTGACAATGTAGATACCCAGCGTCCGACATAGCTACAGGAGTTGTGACCTGTTTTTGTTGGTTATGTTGTCATAGTTGTGTCTAGAGGGGCATATGGGGGAGGAAATGTCGCCTCCAGGTAGGTGTTTGTCTACCTGTATGCTGAGGGTGTCAGGTTCTTGTCCAGTTCTGGCATTTAGGTCACCACAGACTAGTACATGTCCCTGGGCCTGGAAATTGTTGATCTACCCCTCTAGGATGGAGAATCTGTCATCGTTAAAGTATGGGGATTCTATTGGGGGGGATAAAGGTAGCACACATGAGGACATTTATCTCTGTTGAGATAATTTCCTTATTAATTTATAGCCAGATGTAAAATGTTCCTGTTTTGACTAATTTAATAGAGTGGGTTAGGTCTGCTCTATATCAAATTAGTATACCCCCTGAGTCTCTTCCCTGTTTCACACCTCGTAGTTTGGTGGATGGGACTACCAGCTCTCTGTAACCTAGAGGGCCACCAGTGGGTCCGTCTCCTTTATACCATGTTTCTTGTAGGATGACAATGTCTGTATTTCCAATTTCTATGATTAAGTCTGGGTTCTTGCTATTTAGACCAAAGGCAGATGGCCTCAGACTTTGTATATTCCAGGATGCGATAGTAAAAGCTTTGTGTTCTGTGTTGTCTAGTGTTGTTTTTGTGTGGTTTAGGCCTCTCTTTCTCTCTCTCTCTTTTTATCTCTCTATCTCTCTATACATCTCTCTCTCCCGCTCTCTCGCTCTCTCGCTCTCTCTATTGCTTTCTCTCCCTTGCTCTCCCTCCCAGCGTGATTAACTGTAACCCCCTCTTTTCCCTCTCTCCGTTTGCAGCGGGAGGTGTGTGTGTGAGTGTGTGTGGGTGGTGCAGCCTGGATCTGCCCCTCTGTGCCTCCAATGTGTGTGTGTGTGTGTGTGTGTGTTTTTGTTTGTTGGTATTTTACTAGGATCCCCATTAGCTGTTGCGAAAGCAGCACCTACTCTTCCTGGGGTCCACTCAAAACATTAAACATGACATAATAAAGAACATTAATAGGCAAGAACAGTTCAAGGACAGAACTACATACATTTAAAAAAGGTACACGTAGCCTACCTATTACTACACATACACACAAACTATCTAGGTCAAATAGGGGAGAGGCGTTGTGCCGTGAGGTATTGCTTTATCTGTTTTTTTTAAACCAGATTTGCTGTTCATATTTGCAATATGAGATGGAAGGGAGTTCTATGCAATAATGGCTTTATATAATACTGTATACTTTCGTGAATTTGTTCTGGATTTGGGGACTGTGAAAAGACCCCTGGTGGCATGTCTGGTTTCTTATAAAATAAGAAGTGATGCAGTCAGTCTCTTCTCAACTCTTAGCCAAGAGAGACTGACATGCATAATATTTATATTAGTCCTCTGATTTCAATGAAGAGCAAGATGTGCCGCTCTGTTCTGGGCCAGCTGCAGTTTAACTGTCTTTCCTTGCAGCACTCGACCACACGACTGGACAATAAGATAAGACAAAACTAGAGCCTGCAGAGCATCTTGTAATTACGGACAGACCTCTCCCCATCTTTACAACCATTGAATCTACATGTTTTGACCATTAGAGTTTACAATCTAAGGTAACACCAAGTAATTTTGTCTCCTCAACTTGTTCAACAGCCACACCATTCATTACCAGGTTCAGCGGAGGTCTAGAACTTAGGGAATGATTGTACCAAATACAATGCTCTTAGTTTTAGAGATGTTCAGGACCAGTTTATTACTGGCCACCCATTCCAAAACTATTTGTTAAGGGTTTCAGTGACTTCATTAGCAGTGGTTGCTGATGCATATACAGTGGCTTGCAGAAGTATTCACCCCACTTGGCATTTTTCCTATTTTAGTTGTATTACAACCTGTAATTTAAATCGATTTTTAATAGGATTTCAGGTAATGGACATAGACAAAATGATCCAAATTGGTGAAGTGAAATGAAAAAAATTACTTGTTAAAAAAAACCCTGAAAAGTGGTGCATGCATGTGTATTCACCCCCTTTGCTATGAAGCCCCTAAATAAGATCTGGTGTAACCAATTACCTTCAGAAGTCACATAATTAGTTAAATAAAGTCCACTTGTGTGCAATCTAAGTGTCACATGATCTCAGTATACAGTTGAAGTCGGAAGTTTACATACACTTAGGTTGGAGTCATTAAAACTCGTTTTTCAACCACTCCACAAATTTCTTGTTAACAAACTATAGTTTTGGCAAGTCGGTAAGGGCATCTACTTTGTGCATGACACAAGTAATTTTCCCAACAATTGTTTACAGACAGATTATTTCACCTATAATTCACTGTATCACAATTCCAGTGGGTCAGAAGTTTACATACACTAAGTTGACTGTGCCTTTAAAGAGCTTGGAAAATTCCAGAAAATGATGTCATGGCTTTAGAAGCTTCTGATAGGCTAATTGACATAATTTGAGTCAATTGGAGGTGTACCTGTGGATGGATTTCAAGGCCTACCTTCAAACTCAGTGCCTCTTTGCTTGACATCATGGGAAAATCAAAAGAAATCAGCCAAGACCTCAGAAAAAAATTGGAGACCTCCACAAGTCCGGTTCATCCTTGGGAGCAATTTCCAAACGCATGAAGGTACCACATTCATCTGTACCAACAATAGTACGCAAGTATAAACACCATGGGACCACGCAGCCATCATACCGCTCAGGAAGGAGACGTGTTCTGTCTCTTAAAGATTAACGTACTTTGGTGCGAAAAATGCAAATCAATCCCAGAACAACAGCAAAGGACCTTGTGAAGATGCTGGAGGAAACTGGTACAAAAGTATCTATATCCACAGTAAAACGAGTCCTATATCAACATAACCTGAAAGGCAGCTCAGCAAGGAAGAAGCCACTGCTCCAAAACCACCATAAAAAAGCCAGACTATGGTTTGCAACTGCACATGTGGACAAAGATTGTACTTTTTGGAGAAATGTCCTCTGGTCTGATGAAACAAAAATAGAACTGTTTGGCCATAATGACCATCGTTATGTTTGGAGGAAAAGGGGGAGGCTTGCAAGCTGAAGAATACCATCCCAACCGTGAAGCACGGGGGTGGCAGCATCATGTTGTGGGGATACTTTGCTGCAGGAGGGACTGGTGCACTTCTACTATTATTCTGACATTTCACATTCTTAAAATAAAGTGGTGATCCTAACTGACCTAAGACAGGGAATATTTACTAGGATTAAATGTCAACAATTGTGAAAAACTGAGTTTAAATGTATTTGGCTAAGATGTATGTAAACTTAGGACTTCAACTGTATTTACACCTGTTCTGAAAGGCCCCAGAGTCTGCAACACCACTAAGCAAGGGGCACCACCAAGCAAGGGGCACCATGAAGACCAAGGAGCTCTACAAACAGGTCACGGACAATGTTGTGGAGAAGTACAGATCAGGGTTGGGTTATAAAAAATATCCGAAACTTTGAACATCCCACGGAGCAACATTAAATCCATTATTAAAAAATGGAAAGAATATGGCACCACAACAAACCCACCAAAACTCACAGGCCAGGCAAGGAGGGCATTAATCAGAGAGGCAAGAGAGCTGGGCTTTACGGAAGAGTGGCCAGAAAAAAATAAGCAAACAGGTTTGGTGTTCGCCAAAATGTATGTGGGAGACTCCCCAACCATATGGAAGAAGGTACTCTGGTCAGATGAGACTAAAATTGAGCTTTTTGGCCATCAAGGAAAACGCTAAATCTGGTGCAAAGCCAACAGCTCTCATGACCCCAAAAACACCATCCCCACAGTGAAGCATGGTGGTGGCAGCATCATGCTGTGGGGATGTTTTTTATCGGCAGGGACTGGGAAACTGGTCAGAATTGAAGGAATGATGGATGGCACTAAATATAGGGAAATTCTTGAGGGAAACCTGTTTCAGTCTTCCAGAGATTTGCGATTTGGACAGAGGTTCACCTTCCAGCAGGACAATGACCCTAAGCATACTGCTAAAGCATCACTTGAGTGGTTTAAGGGGAAATATTTAAATGTCTTGGAACGGCCTAGTCAAAGTCCAGACCTCAATCCAATTGAAAATCTGTGGTATGACTTAAAGAATGCTGTACACCAGCGGAACCCATCCATTTTGAAGGAGGTGGAGCAGTTTTGCCTTGAAGAATGGGCAGAAATCCCAGTGGATAGATGTGCCAAGCTTATAGAGACATACCCCAAGAGACTGGCAGCTGTAATTGCTGCGAAAGGTTGCTCTAAAAGTATTGACTTTGGCGGGGTGAATAGTTATGCACGCTCAAGTTTTCAGTTTTTTTGTCTTACTTGTTTGTTTCACAATAGAAAATATTTTCCATCTTCAAAGTGGTAGGCATGTTGTGTAAATCAAATGATACAACCCCCCCAAAAATCTATTTTATTTCCAGGGTGTAAGGCAACAAAATAGGAAAAATGCCAAGGAGGGTGAATACTTTCGCAAGCCACTGTATGGTTGCATCATCATACATGGAAACACATGCTTTGTTTAATGCCAGTGGCAGGTCATTGGTAAAAATTAAAACGATTACAGGGCCTAGAGAGCTGGCCTGCGGTACACCACACTTTACATGTTTGACATTAGAGAAGATTCTATTAAAGAAAACCCTCTGAGTTCCATTAGATCGATAGCTCTGAACCCATGATATAGCAGAGGTTGAAAAGCAATAACACATATGTTTTCTCAACAAAAGGTTATGGTCAATAATGTCAGAGGGTGCACTGAAATCTAGCAGTACAGCTCCCACAATCTTCTTATTATCAATTTCTTTCAACCAATCATCAGTCATTTTTGTCAGTGCAGTACATGTTGAGTGCCCTTCACTGTGTGTGTGTGTGTGTGTGTGCGCGCTCTTTATCCTGTCGGCTCAGTCTGAGGAAGGCTGCCTCCCAAGAAGCTACTGTTGCCACTTCCTATAGGCAAGGACTCTGGCCAGGGTTAGGGATGGAGATAGCTGCAGGCTGGGGATAGCACTGGGGCTAAGCTTATACAGTAGCCTACAAAAAGTGGAACTCATTACTAAATACTTTGACCTTAAACCTAAATACGTTCACAATACATGCTACACTTATAAAATTCCACAGGTGCTTCCAGGTACAATCTTGTTGCTGTGAAATGTCCCCTATACCTGCTGCATGCAAGATGAAAGAGCAGTTATTTAGTCTAAAAGCTATTGAGGAGGTTCTGAATGCCTCTGTCTAAAGCTCTGTACAGCATCCACACACGCCAGACAACAATAAGTGCAGTTGCCATTCATACCCAACACAGCTATAATACACTCAACCACTTTCTTTCTCTCCACTGTGTTTCTCACCCCCCCCCCCCCCCCCCCAATGGAGATATGGAGTGGGCCAGATTTTGCATAAGGGCTTTCATATAAGCCTACGCTATATCATAGAAAGAAGAGAGAGGTGAAAGAGCTGATTGTAGAACTATGGTAACTAAACACACAGATTGAGACAGTAGGTACTGTAGCTCATTGGCAGAGCTGGGAGAGAGCAGTGAGAGAGGCAGAGAGAGACAGAGGTGTGGAGAGAGAGCGATGAGAGAGAGGGATAGAGGGAGAGACAGGGAGAGAATGAGACAGGGATAATGAGAGAAGAGAAGAGGGAAAGGAATAGGGATAAAAATAGGGAGAGGGAGAGAGGGAAAGGTAGGTAAACATGATGCAGCCATCCAGCCACCAGTGTTTGTCTCTAACTGGGTCACACTGTATCAGTGGAGCTGTACTGTGCTCTCCCTCTCTCTTTCCAGATCCCTCTCTCTTTCCCTCTCCTGCTCTCTCTCCCTTTCTTTCTAAACACACACATGCAGGCCCGAATGTACACACACACACAATGTCGTTTGTCACGTCCGAGAAAGAGATGGATATTAAAATTAAGAGAGAGAGAGAGAGAGAGAGAGAGTGTGTGAGAGAGAAAAATGGAAAAAGAGAGAGAGAGAGAGAGAGAGAGAGAGAGAGAGATAGTGTGTGAGAGAGAGAAATGGAAAAAGAGAGATTGAAAAACCATCATTAGATAAAAACTGACACATTTCCTTGAGATTTTGTTTTGCCTCAATATCCTCAAGCTCTTTTAAGTGGGCAGCAATTAAAGAGCCACTTCCCTCCTTGTTCCAAAGGGCACGGCTGTCTGGCATGTAATAAGGAGAGGGAAGTGAGAGGGGGATGAGAGGGGGCGAGAGGGCACATAAAAACACACCACCAATTTAGCATGTTGTTGTCCCTGCTATGACCTATTTCTGATGTTAGAGCTCATTATGAAAGACAGGAAACTCTGCTAAGTGGTTCTCTCCT
Organism: Salmo trutta; assembly: GCF_901001165.1. Lineage (NCBI taxonomy): Eukaryota > Metazoa > Chordata > Actinopteri > Salmoniformes > Salmonidae > Salmo > Salmo trutta. Next base: position 31,085,994 of record NC_042979.1, read on the forward strand.
CTTCTCTACTGCCAGTGTAGATGGCTCTCTGTGGTAAGACACAGGACACAGTCTGGGAGAGAGAGGGAGAATGGAGCGAGAGAAGGGATGGATAAAGAGAGACCGGAATAGAGAGTGGGGGATCGTTGGAGAGAGAGAGAGAGAGAGAGACTTTTTGACTTTTTGTCTTTCTTTATTGAACCATTCTCATTTCATTTAAAACTCACCACCCAACCCCCCCCCCCCTTAAAAATAAAACCAAAAATACATCCTGTGATTCATACACCAACATCACAATACTCAAAACAATACCTACTCCTATAACCGTATATCCAAAACATCTTCCCCAGCTATACAGACAGCCCCCCCAACACACCATATCTCCTGAAACATCTCCACACTTTTTATCATTTTATAGAACTCAAACTCAACCCTAAGGCGCGCAGAGACCATCCCATTAAACAATAGTAAAGGGTCTGTTATCCCCCCACCTTTGACCCTGTTCCTCCTTGTTAGCCAAATAGACAACTTCGCCTGAGCAAACAGAAAATTCAACAAAACACATTTGGCCTTCTCCTTATTTGAATACCTGTATCCCATTATGAACACCCCAACAGTAAAGACCACCCCCAACCTCTCACACAGACATTCCAACAGAGACATTAATGGAATTAACCTGGTGCACACAGAAAACACATGGTGCACTGTTTCTTTCATTTTACAGAAAGGACACTCCTGCCCAACTCCCGGTTCAACCCGTGCCAGCCAGCTGTTAGTGGCCAGGGCTCCATGTAGAACCCTCCACTGGAGGTCCCCTGACCTCTTTGGTGCTGGGGGTTTGTAGAGCCCCCTCCATCTAAAACCCACCATACTCTCCTCCCCACATACCCCCTGCCACTGATGTGCCTTTACTCCTGTTAGGCTCCTAATGTTCCTCACCTTAACACAGAGGTTGTAGAGGGCTTTACCTCCCACCCCTTCAAACTCACCCAGGCTCGGAGTGTTAAGATCTAACAAGTCCTCCAGACCCCCTTGCCAGTCTCCAGTCTCTGCCTTCACCTGCAGTGGCGGAAAGCTTGGTGGCCCCTCTCCCTTTGGCTGCTCAAACATCCCTCTTACCGGCTCAGACAGTGCCTCCTGGACCTCCTCCAGGAATCTCTCCAGTAGCCTAAGAGACATTATCCCTGTTTGCTGTGCCAAGACTTCCGGGCTTTTCCACCCCTCCTCTCCCAGCAGTCTCAAGTCACCCAGCCTTTTTATACCCCCTGCCATCAGTTGTCTCTGCAGGGTGGCCGACTGGACCGATCTCAAAGGGATGGCTGGGTTGTGGAAGATAGGCTCCTCCCACACCCACAGCCCAGGCTCCACACCCCCTTCTCGTGTGGGCCTTAGCAGCTGCCAGGCCCTCAGCACCCCAGAGTAAAAGTCTGAGAGACCTGCTGTACTCAGCCTCTCCAGCCTCATGAGGAACAGCTGCCGATCCAAACCTAATCCGCCAGCTCTCCTCAGCAGCGCGCATGCTGGTTCCCTCCAGCCAACGTCAGTATGGTACAGCAGTCTCTGCACCGCCTTTAGCCGGAACGCAGCCATCCTGCTCTCCAGTTCCACCAGGCCCTGTCCTCCTTCATGGACGGTCATATACAACACTGCTGCCCTCAGCCAGTGATGGCCCGACCAGAAGAAGTCCACCAGCTTGCGTTGCAGGTCTGCGAGCAGACCGGCGGGGGGGTTGAGGACAGCCAGTTTATGCCACAGGGAAGATGCCACCAGGTTGTTAATTATCAGCACCCTCCCTCTATATGACACTTGGGACAGGAGCCACCTCCACCTGGCCAGTCTTGACACCACTGCCTGTGACAGCCCCTCCCAGTTCTTCCTGACCCACCTCTCCGAGCCCAGGTACACCCCCAACACTTTAAGCCCTTCACAACCCCACTGCAAACCCCCTGGAAGCAGAGGAGGAGCCCTATCCCCCCATGCCCCGCATAACAGAGCTTTGCTCTTGCCCCAGTTTACCTTAGCTGAAGAAGCTCCCTCGTACACCTTCAGACTGGTCTCCAGTGCCTGCATATCTTGGCCATCCCTGACCATCACAGAAACATCATCTGCATATGCTGACACTGCTATTCCTGTCAACACATCCATGCCTGTCCAGCACACTCCCTGCAGTCTCCTGCGTAGCAGTCCTAAAAAAGGCTCAATGGCTAGTGTGTATAACTGCCCAGATAGAGGGCATCCTTGTCTAATGCCCCGTCTCACCCAGACTGGCCTACTGAGCCCCCCTCCCACCTTGACCATGCATGACGCCCCAGCATACAACAGCTTCACACAGGTCAAAAAACTCCTCCCAAACCCAAACACAGACATCACATTAAACAGATACTCATGGTCCACTCTATCAAAAGCCTTCTCTTGATCTAAAGAGACCAGTCCGAAGTTCACATTAGACCCTCTCGACAAGTCCAACATGTCCCTAATTAAGAACAAGTTGTCCGTGATTGAGCGTCCCGGTACACAATATGTTTGGTCTTTATGTACTATCGAGTCCAAGTGGGACTTCAGTCTGTTAGAGAGGACCTTGGCAAATATCTTGTAGTCCGCACAGAGCAATGCCACAGGCCTCCAGTTCTTAAGTTCACACAAGTCTCCTTTTTTGGGCAGGAGAGTCAGAGCCGCCCGACGGCAGCTCATCGGCAACTCCCCTACCCCGACGCATTCACGCAACACGCAAAAGAAGTCCCGTCCAACTATTCCCCAGAATTTTTTATAAAACTCCACTGGGAGTCCATCAACCCCCGGTGCACGACCGGTGGACATCTGGGTTACGGCCTCTGCCAGTTCATGGGACAACAGAGGAACGTCCAAATCATCCCTCTGTGCCAGAGAGAGTTTAGGGAGTCCTGTGAACAAGACCTGAGCACACACAGGATCACACTCTTCTGCCCTATACAATTCAGTATAAAACTCCACAGTCCGCTCCCGCATCTCACCCACCACAGAGGTCACCCGCCCATCAGACAGCCGTAGACAATGCATACCCTTGGCTTCACTGCTCTGTCTTTCCAAACCAAAGAAGAAGGAGCTGGGAGCATCCATCTCCTTGAGCATGGAGAATCTAGCTCTTACAAGTGCTCCCTTTGCTTTAACCTGGAAAAAACTGCCCAGGTCCCTGCGTAATTCAGCTAAATTAGCCTGGAGGCCTACATTGCCTTGCCCCACCATCTGTACCTCCATCTCACTAATACACCGCTCTAGTTCCCCCAAAACTCTCCTAGCCTCTGAGGATGAGAGAGCTGTGTACTGTTGACAGAAAAGCCGAATTTGGACTTTCCCCACATCCCACCATTGGCTCAGAGACTCATAATCCTCTATTCGCTGCCTCCACCTTTCCCAGAAGGTCTGGAAACCTGCGCAAAAAGTGGCATCTTGTAAGAGCTTTACATTGAATTTCCAATAGGATGCCTGCTGGGGCCCTGGTGAAATAGACAGCCGAGCCATGGTTATATGATGATCTGAAAACCCCACTGGGAGAATGGTAGCGCCCAACAGCCTATTGCTCCGATTCCTAGACATATAAAACCGATCAAGTCGGGCTGCACTCACCCTAGCCCCGAAAACCTTCACCCATGTATACTGTCTTGTGTTGGGATGTTTAGTTCTCCAAACATCCACTAGGTCAAACTGATTAATAATATCCCTTAACACTCCCACTGACACTGAATGAGGCTCTTCCCCATTTCTGTCTTTTGTAAAATCTATTGTGCAGTTCCAGTCCCCTCCAACCACCAGTGTCTCCTCAGGCGCTACCTGTGAGAGTTCCTGTCTAAGACTCCCAAATAGAACCCCTCTTTCTCTCCCTGTGTTAGGCGCATACACATTTATAAAGACAAACCCCATATTGTTAATTTCTGCTTTAACAACAAGGAGCCTACCCCTACACACCTCCTTTGAGGAGCAAATTTTTACAGACAGACCCGGTGCAAAAAGGACTGCCACTCCTGCACTAAGATTTGTCCCATGGCTCAACACACTTGCCCCTTTCCACCAGAGCCCCCAATCGACTTCATTCAATACATCACTATGTGTCTCCTGCAGAAACAACACCTGTACTTTTTTTTGTTTTACATATTCACCCAACACACTCCTCTTTCCCGCATCTCTGGCGCCATTTATATTGAGCGAGCCTACCCGTAGAGTCTCCATAAGAAGTGGGAGAAAAGCCAGCAGAGAAAGAGACCAATAGCAAAGCTCAAAAACCCCAGTGTCAGAAAGAAAGTATACATCTAAACAGTGTCCGAAGGTAGACCCTTACGCACTGTTGTGACCCACTTCCTCAACCTAAACCGTTTCCTGGGTGAGAGGACACCATGCCCCTCATTTCTCACAGCATGTTGTACTGATCGTACAAACTTTCTTGAATCAGGGAAAAAAGCCTCAAGATTGACTTTTTTCCCCTTGGTCTCATTCAGGAACCTTGTCAGTTCCCTCACCGTGTACTTAGACCCCTCTGCTTGACTGGCTGTCAGCTCCGGGCCTATTGAAGAGGAGTCTGAAAAAAATAACTCCTCATCCTCTTCCTCAGACTCACTTTCCTCCTCATCTCTATCTCCCACCCTGACCACCTGCCCTTCCTCTCTGGTCAGGGCATCTCCCACAGCAACAGGCAAAGTTTCCATTGTGCCTTTAACCACACCCTTTTTCCTTTTCCGCTTGGCACCCTCCTCCTCCCCCCCTAGTCTCTTACACTTCCCCACTGTACTCTCTTCATCCACTGTCATAACCTGACTAGACTTAGCATCCTCTACACCACCCTCCATATCATAGCTAAACCCAGCCTCAGCTACCCCACCATCTCTAGCCTGACAAGGCTCAGCCTCCACTACCCCACCATCTCTAGCCTGACTAGGCCCAGCCTCCACTACCCCACCATCTCTAGCCTGACTAGACCCAGCCTCCACTACCCCACCATCTCTAGCCTGACTAGACCCAGCCTCCACTACCCCACCATCTCTAGCCTGACTAGGCCCAGCCTCCACTACCCCACCATCTCTAGCCTGACTAGGCCCAGCCTCCGCTACACCACCATCTCTAGTCTGACTAGACCCAGCCTCCACTACCCCACCATCTCTAGTCTGACTAGACCCAGCCTCAGCTACCCCACCATCCCTGGTATGACTAGGCCCAGCCTCTGCTGTCTGCATCTCATTACCCCCTGCACTTTGATCTCGATTTCCCCCACCAGTGCTTGTACCCTCACTTTGTCTACGGCCTTTATGTGGGCATGCAAAGCTCTTATGCCCCAAATCCCCACACTCAAAACACCGTAGACTGTCTGTGCTGGCAAACCCTGCATAGAGCCCCTCCCCATGCCTCACTTTAAAATGCACATTTAGCTGTTGCTCATTGTTGTTCAGAAACATAAACACTTGCCTCCGGAACGAAACAACGTGCTTAACAGCAGCTGCCTGAAAGCCTGCCGACAGTACACGAAACCCGCTAGCAAACTTACCAAAACGACTCAGCTCTTTCCTGATCTGATCGTCCGTAATAAACGGAGGTAAATTTGCAACGACTACTCTTGTCGAAGGGGTAGAAAGAGGTAAAACTGGCACCAACACATCCCTTACAAATATTCCGCTAGCAATTAGCCTACCAACCAAATTTTCTCTTTTCATGAACACAACCACAGCTTTGTTCATTCTAGAAGCAGAATGTATAAATTCAGCTCCTACCTGTTCGCCGACCGCGAGCAGAACCTCCTCCACCTTAACTCCATTCTCAGGAACACACCTGAATCCATGCCGTATCGACAGCATCTCCTCCGCGCTAGGCTGAGAAGCCATCGCGCATACCACGCCTTGCAAACCCCAGAAAACTTACTCTGTCCTCTTCCACCCTAACTCTGAAAAAAACTGTGGATACCGCTAAAACAAATATTGCATTAACCGTATACCATAGAAAATAAAATGTAAGGAAAAGATCAAGACAAGAGTCTAGAAAGTTAGTTAGGACAGAGTCCTCACCAAACACTCAAACTCCCAAAAATTCCCAGCATGGAGAGAGAGAGAGAGAGAGAGAGAGAGAGAGAGAGAGAGAGAGAGAGAGAATATGTCTTCACTGACATTCTCAACCTCGCTCTGGCCCAGTCTTTAATACCTACATGTTTCAAACAGACCACCATAGTCCCTGTGCCCAAGAACGCCAAGGTAACCTGTCTAAATGACTATCACTCACACTCACATCTGTAGCCATGCAATTCTTTGAAAGGCTGGTCATGGCCCACATCAACACCATCATCCCAGACACCCTAGACCCACTCCAATTCGCATACCGCTCAAATAGATCTACAGATGACACAATCTCTATTGCCCTCTCCCACCTGGACAAAATCAACACCTACGTGAGAATGCTGTTCATCGACTATAGCTCATCGTTCAACACCATAGTGCCCTCCAAGCTCATCACTAAGCTATGGACCATGGGACTGAACACCTCCCTCTGCAACTGCATCCTGGAATTCCTGATGGGCCGCCCCCAGGTGGTGAAGGTAGGCAATAACATATCCACCATGCTGACCCTCAACACAGGGCATCTCAGGGGTGTGTCCCCTCCTGTGCTCCCTGTTCACCTACGACTGTGTGGCCGCGCACAACTCCAACACCATCATTAAGTTCGCTGACGACATGATGGTGTTGGCCTGATCACCATCGACGATGAGACAGCCTATCGGGAGGAGGTCAGTGACCTGGCAGAGTGGTGCCAGGACAACAACGTCTCCCTCAACGTCAACAAGACAAAGGTGCTGATCGTGGACTACAGGAAACAGAGTGCCGAGCACGCCCCCATGCACATTGACATGGTTGTAGTGGAACGGGTCGAGAGCATCAAGTTGCTCAGTGTCCACATCAATAAGGAATTAAAATGGTCCACACACACCAACACAGTCAGGAAGAAGGCAAGACACCACCTCTTCCCCCTCAGGAGTCTGAAAAGTTTCAGCATGGACCCTCAGATCCTCTAAAAGTTCTATAGGTACACCATTGAGAGCATCTTGACTGGCTGCATCACGGCTTGGTGTACCACTGCTTGGCATCCGACGACAAGGTGGTACGGAGGGTAGAGCCTATGGGAAAGTACATCACTGGGGCCGATCTCCCTGCCATTCAAGACCTCTATACCAGGCGGTGTCAGAGGAAGGCCCTAAAAATGGTCAAAGACTGCAGCCACCCAAGTGAAAGTTTTCTCTACCGATGCAACAAGTCTGGAACCAACAAGCCCTGAACAGCTTCTACCCCCAAGCCATAAGACTGCTAAATAGTTAGTCTGGGTAGCTATTGGTAAACTATTTAACTATCTGCATTGACCCAAGATCTCACCTCGTGGAATTGCAATGATCATGAGAATGGTGAGGAATCAGCCCAGAACTACACAGGAGGATCATGTCAATGATCATAAGGCAGCTGGGACCATAGTCACCAAGAAAACAATTGGTAACACACTACGCCGTGAAGGACTGAAATCCTGCAGCGCCCGCAAGGTCCCCCTGCTCAAGAAAGCACATATACATGCCAGTCTGAAGTTTGCCAATGAATATCTGAATGATTCAGAGGACAATCGGGTGAAAGGGTTGTTGTCAGATGAGACCAAAATGGAGCTCTTTGGCATCAACTCAACTCACCATGTTTGGAGGAGGAGGAATGCTGCCTATGACCCCAAGAACACCATCCCCACCATCAACCATGGAGGTGGAAACATTATGCTTTGGGGGTGTTTTTCTGCTAAGGGGACAGGACAACTTCACCGCATCAAAGGGACGATGGACGGGGCCATGTACCGTCAAATCTTCGGTGAGAACCTCCTTCCCTCAGCCAGGGCATTGAAAATGGGTCGTGGATGGGTATTCCAGCATGACAGTGACCCAAAACACATGGCCAAGGCAACAAAGGAGAGGCTCAAGAAGAAGCACATTAAGGTCCTGGAGTGGCCTAGCCAGTCTCCAGACCTTAATCCCATAGAAAATCTGTGGAGGGAGCTGAAGGTTCGAGTTGCCAAACGTCAGCCTCGAAACCTTAATGACTTGGAGAAGATCTGCAAAGAGGAGTGGGACAAAATCCCTCCTGAGATGTGTGCAAACCTGGTGGCCAACTACAAGAAACGTCTGACCTCTGTGATTGCCAAAAAGGGATTTGCCACCAAGTACTAAGTCATGTTTTGCAGAGGGGTCAAATACTTATTTCCCTCATTAAAATGCAAATCAATTTATAACATTTTTGACATGCGTTTTTCTGGATTTTTTGTTGTTATTCTGTCTCTCACTGTTCAAATAAACCTACCATTAAAATTATAGACTGATCATTTCTTTGTCAGTGGGCATATGTACAAAATCAGCAGGGGATCAAATACTTTTTTCCCTCATTGTATATACACTATACATTCAAAACTATGTGGAAACCCCTTCAAATTACTGGATTCTGCTGTTTCAGCCACACCTGTTGCTGACAGGTATATAAAATCGAGCACACATACATGCAATCTCCATAGCCTAACATTGGCAGTAGAATGGCCTTACTGAAGAGCTCAGTGACTTTCAACGTGGCACCGTCATAGGATGGCACTTTTCCAGCAAGTCAGTTTGTCAAATTTCTGCCCTGCTAGAGCTGCCCCAGTCAACTGTAAGTGCTGTTATTGTGAAGTGGAAACCGGTGGATGCTGCTGAGGGGAGGATGGCCCATAATAATGGCTGGAACGGAGTAAACGGAATGGCATCAAACACATGGAAGCAATGTGTTTGATGTATTTGATACCATTCATCAACCCCATCGAACACCTTTGGGATGAATTGGAATGCAGACTGTGAGCCAGGCCTAATCGCCCAACATCATTGCCCAACCTCACTAATGATCTTGTGGCTAAATGGAAGCAAGTCCCCACAGCAATGTTCCAACATCTAGTGGAAAGCCTTCCCAGAAGAGCTGAGGCTGTTATAGCAGCAAAGCGGTAACCAAGTCCGTATTAATGCCCATGATTTTGGAAAGAGATGTATGTGTCCACATACTTTAGGTCATGTAGTGTATCTAACTCAATTGCCTCGTACCCCTGCACATGGACTCGGTACTGGTACCTTGTGTATATAGCCAAGTTATCCTTACACACTGTGTATTTATTCCTCACGTTATTCTTTTTCTATTATTTCTCTGTTTTCTCTCTGCATTGTAGGGAAGGGTCCGTAAGTAAGCATTTCACTGTTGGTCTACACCTGTTGTTTACAAAGCATATGACAAATACAATTTGATTTGATTGATTTGTCAGAGAGCACCATCTGGGCTGTCATATCTACTGAGCTCTATATAATCAGCTGGAGGAGCTGGGGGTCGGCTGGCGAGTGTGTCTCTATGAGGATTAATGAGTATGTGTGAGCAGTCCTTTCAGAGCGCTGTCCGTTAGGTTCCTCTGATGGTGTGTTCAGTATTCAGATCACACCCAGGCCCTCTCTATTAGAACTCATTACACTGGTAAAGGGGAGAAAGAGAGGGAGAGAGGAAGAAGAGAGGAGAGGAAGAGATGAGAGGACAGGAAGAGAGGAGGAAAGGAGGAGAGGAAGAGAAATAGAGAGAGGTGGATTTGAGAAAAGAGGTGGAGAAGAGAATGGGATCATTGGAAGAGAGGAGACGAGTGGAGAGGAGGAGAGATGAGAAAAAGAGGCGAGGATGAGAGGAAGAGGAGAAGAGGAGAAGAGGATCCCTCAGCCCTGCTTTAAACACATGGTCAACCATCTGTCCAAAAGTCAACACTACAGTTTACACAGAAATCAACACTACCATCATTCACAACTCTAATATAACATTTACAGAGAGGTCAATGCTACCATCACAACACTAACATACAGTTTACAGAAGGGTCAATGCTACCATCACAACACTAATATACAGTTTACAGAGGGGTCAATGCTACCATTACATCACTAATATACAGTTTACAGAGGGGTCAATGCTACCATCACAACACTAATATACAGTTTACAGAGGGGTCAATGCTACCATTACATCACTAATCTACAGTTTACAGAGGGGTCAATGCTACCATCACATCACTAACATAGTTCATAAACGTCTTATTGGACAACCCCACTGTCATTACATCTGTAGAGGAGTCAACAGACACTTATAATGCAGGAGGAGGTCAAAGGAAGGATGTCAGAGAACAGACTGGTCCTTGCCAGCTCATCTGCAAAGGCCTCTGGGATTGCAGGTGCAGAGCAGAGCAGTGCAGTGCAGTGCAGTGCAGTGCATTGCATTGCAGTGCAGTGCAATGCAGAGCAGTGCAGTACAGTACAGTGCAGTGCAGTGCAGTGCAGTGCAGTGCAGTGCAGTGCAGTGCAGTGCAGTGCAGTGCAGTGCAGTGCAGTGCAGTGCAGTGCAGTGCAGAGTGGTAGAGCAGGCCGCAGGCCGCAGGTCTGGAGATCACCTGAGATGGTCTCTCCACTGTCTCTGAGCAACAAGCTCTCACAGTCTCAAGTCAGAATTAGACATTCATCCATGTTTCTCCTATGTCAAATTTAGAAGTTGTTCCAAATGTCAAATTTTAAAGTGTTTAAAATTAAGTTTAGGCATTTACTCCGAAAGCTTAAGGTTAGGCATTTACTCTGAATGGTTAAGGTAAGGGTTAAGGTTTGGGATAGGCTTGTTCTCTGACATCCTTCCTTTGACCTCTTGAATTATTTGTGTCTGTTGGCTCCTCTACAGATGTTAAAACATTGGGTTAGTCTAGTAAGACATTTATGAACTATGTTATTAACTCTGAATGGTTAAGGTAAGGGTTAAGGCTTGGGATACACACACACACACACACACACACACACACACACACACACACACACACACACACACACACACACACACACACACACATCAAGATACCAATAATCTGAAAATCTGTTTTGGAATTTATTAAAAAGGACATTTTATTATAACTAGTAAAGCCTTGATGAAAATCGATTCTGATTACATTGTTTCTATGACAACGGTGCCATCCTCATTCTGTTTTGGGAGGGAACAGGGGTTGAGGTGTGTGAGTGTTCACCTAGCAATCAGAGAAGCAGCTGCAAGCGGTAAGATGTGTCTGTTGAGTTCTTCAGGGTAGTGACCTACAGGCTGAAACAGGCTAACTGACTCTGACCACATGCATAATTACAGTGTAAACCAACAAGCTACAGGTACAGCTTTTTTTACTATATCTCCTATAAATATAATGACTTTTAGCTAAGACACTTTTAGGAGTTTTAGAGACAGGAGAGAGTTTGCTTCATTGAACAGGAGACTGAACAGGTCATGTGGATTTCTGCAATGGCTTTTTCCTTACAATTGTTTTTTTTAAATGTATTATTTCTTACATTGTTATCCCAGAAAATGTTATGTGTTATTACATACAGCCGGGAAGAACTATTGGATATCAGAGCAGCGGTAACTCACCAGCACTACTAACATTACGACCAGGAATACAACTTTCCCAAAGCGGATCCTTTGTTCACACCACCCAGGGCAATTCAACTGATTCCAGAGGCCAACCCAAAACAACGGCGGCGAAAAAGGGGTACTCGGAGCGGTCTTCTAGTACGACTTAGGAGGCACGAACACCACCCACCACTTCCGAGTATATTACTCGCTAATGTTCAGTCCCTGGATAACAAAGTTGACGAGATCAGGGCAAGGGTCTCTTCCAGAGAGACATCCGGGATTATAACACACTCTGTTTCACAGAGGTATACTGATTGTTTTGATCACACGGACTGGGATATGTTCTGGGTAGCTGCAGAGAAAAATATTGACGTATACACTGAAACCGTAACTGAGTTTATCCGGAAGTGTATAGGAGATGTTGTACCCACTGTGACGATTAAAACCTACCCTAACCAGAAACCGTGGATAGATGGCAGCATTCGCGTAAAACTGAAATGCGAACCGCCGCATTTAAACATGGCAAGGTGACTGGGAATATGGCGGAATACAAACAGAGTAGTCATTCCCTCCGCAGGGCAATCAAACAGGCAACATGTCAGTATAGAGACGAAGTGGAGTCGCAATTCAATGGCTCAGACACGAGACGTATGGGGCAGGGTCTACAGACAATCACAGACTACAAAAGGAAAACCAGTGGACACCGACGTCTTGCTTCCGGACTAGCTTAACACGTTCTTTGCCTGCTTTGAGGATAACACAGTGCCACCGACGCTGCCCGCTACCAAGGACTGTGGGCTCTCCTTCTCCATGGCCGACGTGAGTAAGACATTTAAACGTGTTAACCCTCGCAAGGCTGCCGGACCAGACGGCATCCCTAGCCGCGTCCTCAGAGCATACGCAGACCAGCTGGTTGGTGTGTTTACAGACATCTTCAATCTTTCCCTATCCCAGTCTGCTGTCCCCACATGCTTCAAGATGGCCACCATTGTTCCTGTACCCAAGAGTGCAAAGGAAACTGAACTAAATGACTATCGCCCCGTAGCACTCACCTCTGTCATCATGAAGTGTTTTGAGAGACTAGTCAAGGATCATATCACCTCCATCTTACCTGTCACCATAGACCCACTTCAATTTGCTTACCGCCCCAATAGGTCCACAGACGATGCAATCGCCATCACACTGCACACTGCCCTATCCCATCTGGACAAGAGGAATACCTATGTAAGAATGCTGTTCATTGACTATAGCTCAGCATTCAACACCATAGTACCCTCCAAGCTCATCATTAAGCTCGAGGCCCTGGGTCTGAACCCTGGCCTATGCAATTGGGTCCTGGACTTCCTGACGGGCCGCCCCCAGGTGGTGAAGGTAGAAAACAAAACCTCCACTTCGCTGATCCTCAACACTGGGGTCCCACAAGGGTGCGTGCTCAGCCCCCTCCTGTATTCCCTGTTCACCCATGACTGCGTGGCCAAGCACGCCTCCAACTCAATCATCAAGTTTGCAGATGACACAACAGTAGTAGGCTTGATTACCAACAACGACGAGATAGCCTACAAGGAGGAGGTGAGGGCTCTCTGAGTGTGGTGCCAAGAAAATAACCTCTCACTCAATGTCAACAAAACAAAGGAGATGATCGTGGACTTCAGGAAACAGCAGAGGGAACATCCCCCCATCCACATCGATGGGACAGCAGTGGAGAAGGTGGAAAGTTTTAAGTTCCTCGGCGTACACATCACTGACAAACCGAAATGCTCCACCCACACAGTCAGTGTGGTGAAGAAGGCGTAACAGCACCTCAGGAGGCTGAAGAAATTTGGTTTGGCACCTAAAACCCTCACAAACGTTTACAGATGGACAATTGAGAGCATCCTGCTGGGCTGTATCACCACCTGGTATGGCAACTGCACGGCCCACAACCGCAGGGCTCTCTAGAGGGTTGTGCGGTCTGCACCATGCATCACCGGGGGCAAACACCTGCCCTCCAGGACACCTACAGCACCCGATGTCACAGGAAGGCCAAAAAGATAATCAAGGACAACAACCACCCGAGCCACTGCCTGTTCACCCCGCTATCATCCAGAAGGCAAGGTATGTACAGGTGCATCAAAGCGGGGACCAGGAGATTGAAAAACAGCTTCTATCTCAACGACTGTTACATAGCCATCATTAGCACAGAGAGGCTGCTGCCTATATACACAGACTTGAAATCATTGGCCACTTTAATAAATGGAACACTAGTCACTTTAATGTCACTTTAATAATGATAACATGTCTTGCATTACTCATCTCATATGTATATACTGTATTCTATTATATTCTACTGTATCTTAGTCTATGCCGCTCTGACACTGCTCATCCATTTATTTATATATTCTTAATTCCATTCCTTTACTTAGATTTGTGTGTATTGGGTATATGTTGTGAAATTGTTAGATATTACTTGGTAGATATATCTCCACTGTCAGAACTGGAAGCACAAGCATTTAACTACACCCACAATAACATCTGCTAAACACGTGTATGTGATCAATAACATTTGATTTGATTTGAAACACACTGCTCTCAGACACATTGTGCACCAGCAGTTAGGATCCAAAATTGGATATTAAAACATGTCAAATCAGCCATATCTCACTCTCCTCTCCTGTTCCCTAAATTGTTACTTGGAGCAACAACACACAACAAAAATAGAAAGAGTCACCACAAGTCATGCTGCCCTGAACATTCTGATATGCATTTTGGTGGCTGAATATAAAACATCTTGTCATCCTATGACATTTCATATTATGTCGACTCTCATATTTGTACCACTTCTAAGTCTCTTAGTCTCTTTCCTCGTAGTCTGTGTGACGTTTGTTCTCCCAGCAAAATGTCAAAGGTGTCTGGCTGTGTATGACCAGGCAATCAGTGACCATGAAACATGAACGTTACATCACCAGCCAGCCGGATAAACAGCTCAGGCCTCATAAAAGGAAAATGAGATGGGAGGTAAGGAACTATCTGTTCCAGACAGTCTATCCCTGGACAACACTGTCTACAATGTCTGACAAAGTCTTTCTTTCTCAAGCACTTTTTACCTTGAACAAGGTAGGCTATCACTACAACACAGCAGCAGTTGGCATTGAGGGACCATCCTGTTACTGACTAGCATAACAATGAGAGAGAAGGTTAGACTGAGTACTGTATGTCCTTGAGGTAAATGACTAGCTAGTACTGAACCAGCCACAATGGAGGAAGGCAACTTTTAAGTAATAACACCTCCAACCTCTCCACAACCTTATTATACTGTCCCATTACTTTATAATGACTATATTATCTTGGAAAAGATAGAAAGGAGAAAGAGCGAATGACGATCTTGCAACAGCAGAACAGTAATATTCATAATCACAACAATAATGAGTGAATTAGAGGCGTGAAGTTTAACATGTTATTCACTGTCCTATCTCCACCATACAGGACTGTGGCTGTATGTATCAAGCGTCTCAGAGTGCTGATCTAGGATCAGGTCCCCTATGTCCATGTCATTTGTGATCTCGAAGGCTAAACTGGTCCTAGATCAGCACTCCTACTCTGAGACGCTTGATACGTGTGAATCCTGGTCTTTAAAACCTCTTAAGGATCCGCCCTTTTTTTTCAATTTTCGCCTAAAATTAACTAAGCTGCATTTGTTCCTGCCCTGCACCCACCCTCACATCACATCAAACCCATTAGTTCCTGCCCTGCACCCACCCTCACATCACATCAAACCCATTAGTTCCTGCCCTGCACCCACCCTCACATCACATCAAACCCATTAGTTCCTGCCCTGCACCCACCCTCACATCACATCAAACCCATTAGTTCCCGCCCTGCACCCACCCTCACATCACATCAAACCCATTAGTTCCCGCCCTGCACCCACCCTCACATCACATCAAACCCATTAGTTCCTGCCCTGCACCCACCCTCACATCACATCAAACCCATTAGTTCCTGCCCTGCACCCACCCTCACATCACATCAAACCCATTAGTTCCCGCCCTGCACCCACCCTCACATCACATCAAACCCATTAGTTCCTGCTCTGCACCCACCCTCACATCACATCAAACCCATTAGTTCCCGCCCTGCACCCACCCTCACATCACATCAAACCCATTAGTTCCTGCTCTGCACCAACCCTCACATCACATCAAACCCATTAGTTCCTGCTCTGCACCCACCCTCACATCACATCAAACCCATTAGTTCCTGCCCTGCACCCACCCTCACATCACATCAAACCCATTAGTTCCTGCCCTGCACCCACCCACCCTCACATCACATCAAACCCATTAGTTCCTGCCCTGCACCCACCCTCACATCACATCAAACCCATTAGTTCCTGCCCTGCACCCACCCTCACATCACATCAAACCCATTAGTTCCCGCCCTGCACCCACCCTCACATCACATCAAACCCATTAGTTCCTGCTCTGCACCCACCCTCACATCACATCAAACCCATTAGTTCCTGCTCTGCACCCACCCTCACATCACATCAAACCCATTAGTTCCTGCCCTGCACCCACCCTCACATCACATCAAACCCATTAGTTCCTGCCCTGCACCCACCCTCACATCACATCAAACCCATTAGTTCCTGCCCTGCACCCACCCTCACATCACATCAAACCCATTAGTTCCTGCCCTGCACCCACCCTCACATCACATCAAACCCATTAGTTCCTGCCCTGCACCCACCCTCACATCACATCAAACCCATTAGTTCCTGCCCTGCACCCACCCTCACATCACATCAAACCCATTAGTTCCTGCCCTGCACCCACCCTCACATCACATCAAACCCATTAGTTCCCGCCCTGCACCCACCCTCACATCACATCAAACCCATTAGTTCCCGCCCTGCACCCACCCTCACATCACATCAAACCCATTAGTTCCTGCCCTGCACCCACCCTCACATCACATCAAACCCATTAGTTCCCGCCCTGCACCCACCCTCACATCACATCAAACCCATTAGTTCCCGCCCTGCACCCACCCTCACATCACATCAAACCCATTAGTTCCTGCCCTGCCCTGCACCCACCCTCACATCACATCAAACCCATTAGTTCCTGCTCTGCACCCACCCTCACATCACATCAAACCCATTAGTTCCTGCCCTGCACCCACCCTCACATCACATCAAACCCATTAGTTCCTGCCCTGCACCCACCCTCACATCACATCAAACCCATTAGTTCCTGCCCTGCACCCACCCTCACATCACATCAAACCCATTAGTTCCCGCCCTGCACCCACCCTCACATCACATCAAACCCATTAGTTCCTGCCCTGCACCCACCCTCACATCACATCAAACCCATTAGTTCCTGCCCTGCACCCACCCTCACATCACATCAAACCCATTAGTTCCCGCCCTGCACCCACCCTCACATCACATCAAACCCATTAGTTCCTGCCCTGCACCCACCCTCACATCACATCAAACCCATTAGTTCCTGCCCTGCACCCACCCTCACATCACATCAAACCCATTAGTTCCTGCCCTGCACCCACCCTCACATCACATCAAACCCATTAGTTCCTGCTCTGCACCCACCCTCACATCACATCAAACCCATTAGTTCCTGCCCTGCACCCACCCTCACATCACATCAAACCCATTAGTTCCTGCCCTGCACCCACCCTCACATCACATCAAACCCATTAGTTCCTGCCCTGCACCCACCCTCACATCACATCAAACCCATTAGTTCCTGCCCTGCACCCACCCTCACATCACATCAAACCCATTAGTTCCTGCCCTGCACCCACCCTCACATCACATCAAACCCATTTGTTTCCTCACAGCTCCATTTCAGCTAAAAGAAATGATGGTTCTGAATTATAGATGAGCGCCAGAGAGGAAGAGGGTAAAAAGAGAGGGAAGATAAAAAGAGAGGGGGAATACACAGTGTTCTCTGATAAACAGTTCTCTGCCCTCAACACATCTAGAGCAGTAGCCTACAACACAGTATTCCAACATTATTCTGTATGTTACGTGTGTGTGATATTTGATGTATGTTATTTAAAAATAGAATTGGATCGTTAGCTGTTCCAACAATGCTGTCCAACTGACATTGCTAACGAATCTATGCACATTCATACCATATTTTATACATCAATGAATGGGACAATAAGGAATGAATGCATGAGACAATGACTGAATTAACCTAAGAATAAACCCTATTCAATATCCCCTAAGTGTGTGTGTGTGTGGTGATTGAGTGTGTGTGTGTGGTGATTGAATGTGTGTGTGTGGTGATTGAGTGTGTGTGTGTGTGTGTGTGTGTGTGTGTGTGTGTGTGTGTGTGTGTGTGTGTGTGGTGATTGAGTGTGTGTGAGTCCATACGTATGTGCATTAACAGAGGCAGGTGCTCTCTAGGCTTGATCTCTCTCTCACCCTGACCCTCCAAAAAATAATAGGAGGAAGAGGGATGGAAATAGAGAGTGGGGAAGTAGAGAAGGAGGGATGGATATAGAGAGTGGGGAAGTAGAGAAGGAGGAGGGGTGGATATAGAGAGTGGGGAAGTAGAGGAGGAGGGATGGATATAGAGAGTGGGGAAGTAGAGGAGGAGGGATGGATATAGAGAGTGGGGAAGTAGAGGAGGAGGGATGATATAGAGAGTGGGGAAGTAGAGAAGGAGGAGGGGTGGATATAGAGAGTGGGGAAGTAGAGGAGGAGGGATGGATATAGAGAGTGGGGAAGTAGAGGAGGAGGGATGATATAGAGAGTGGGGAAGTAGAGGAAGAGGAGGGATGGATATAGAGAGTGGGGAAGTAGAGAAGGAGGGATGGATATAGAGAGTGGGGAAGTAGAGAAGGAGGAGGGGTGGATATAGAGAGTGGGAAGTAGAGAAGGAGGAGGGGTGGATATAGAGAGTGGGGAAGTAGAGAAGG
>NC_042979.1:31106958-31129458 GCF_901001165.1 Salmo trutta
TAACAATATTTTTAATGATTTTTGACGGTATGGCGTTATTTGAAGGTGCTTTATGTTTCTGAATCATCAAAGTTCTATATATGTTTTATGAGTAGTGCATGACCCTAGGATGGCAACACAAGAAGTTGTTTTACTGGGTTTTCACCATTCTGATTATTTTATACTCATAAACTAGGACAAAACAGTGCATTATCCTATTTGTAGAACATTTCAGTCATTTAGCACTGTATCAACATGTCGTTATGTAGACAGTACTGTGAGAATCCATACCACTATACATCATTTTTACATTTTACATTTTAGTAATTTAGCAGACGCTCTTATCCAGAGCGATTTACAGTAGTGAATGCATACATCATACATTTTTTTCCCCGTACTGGTCCCCCGTGGGAATTGAACCCACAACCCTGGCGTTGCAAACACCATGCTCTACCAACTGAGCCACACGGGACATCAACATACAATATATCACCCAGCCCTATGCATGCACGCACGCACGCACGCACGCACGCACGCACGCACGCACGCACGCACGCACGCACACACACACACACACACACACACACACACACACACACACACACACACACACACACACACACACACACACACACACACACACACACACACACATACACTCCAGTAGGTCAGTACTCACAGTGACTCTGAAGGGCGTGGCTGCGGCGGCAGGTTCCATGGGTGGTATGGTCTTGTCCGGGGCGCTACCGGGCATACTCCGTCTGCGGCCTGTTCTCTCAGGGGGCGATTCTGCTGAGAGGAGAGAGAGATAGAGAGAGATATATTTATACATATATATATATATATAGAGAGAGAGAGAGAGAAAGAGAGAGAGAAAGAGACACAGAGAGAGACACAGAGAGAGACACAGAGAGACAGAGAGAGGGAGAGAGAGACAGAGAAAGAGAAAGAGAGAGAGACAGAGAAAGAGAAAGAGAGAGAGACAGAGAGAGAGAGAGAGAGGGAGAGAGAGAGAGAAAGCGATAGAGAGAGGGAGAGAGAGAGAGAGAAAGAGACACAGAGACAGAGAGAGAGACACAGAGAGACAGAGAAAGAGAAAGAAAAAGAGAGAGAGAGAAAGCGATAGAGAGAGAGAGAGAGGGAGAGAGAGAGAGAGAAAGCGATAGAGAGAGGGAGAGAGAGAGAGAAGGATATCAGTTAGGTACATTGGGTAAAGGCACATTCGTACAACAGGCTTTGTTCACTGCAAATTCAGGCAGAGTTCAGCATTCAGTAATAGGTTGTTATCAATAACGTCATAATTCCTTTCGTTTTGCACATTCCATTTATTTTCCAACACCACTCCTGATTTTCTGATGTCTCTAAATAGAAAGCCCTCTGATCTAATCCGCATCTGATACCTCTTTCTCTATCAATGTGTGTGTTCTATGTCAGTGGTGGCTGGTGGGAGGCGCTATAGGAGGACAGGCTCATTGTAATGGTTGGTATGGAATAAATGGAATGGTTTCAAGCACAGGGAAACCACATGTTTGACTCCATTCCATTAATTCCATTCCAGTCATTACAATGAGCTTGTCCTCCTATAGCTCATCCCACCAGCCTTTGTTTTCACTACAGAGTGATTTCATGTGATTCATGTTATCACAGACATTGATTGTTATAGCCCAGAGACATTTAAGTACCATGTGCTACAGATTGGGTGTCCACTACAGGAATGTGAGACATGCCAGTATGCATGTCTATACAGAGACTTCAGACTATGGTACAGTAATGAACAGGACTGATATTAACCATGGGCTGCCATGTAGTGAACTAACATAACCTTTCACTATTTCTATTGCATACATGCTTGGTACACAACAACTCTGATTGTATGTCAATTAGTAGAGACCTGAAACTAGCAATACTTGTTTTGACAGTTGACACATGCTTTGATAGAAACACACAACACACACACAGGTATCCCTTGAATCACCCTTCACTGATACCATCAATCCCTCGAGGGAAAGGAAGACATTGAGAAGAGCATTCAGGGTATTCAGACTTCCCTGTCTGTCTGTCTGTCTGTCTGTCTGTCTGTCTGTCTGTCTGTCTGTCTGTCTGTCTGTCTGTCTGTCTGTCTGTCTGTCTGTCTGTCTGTCTGTCTGTCTGTCTGTCTGTCTGTCTGTCTGTCTGTCTGTCCACTGTATTAGTACAGTACACAGAGTAATTGAATAAAGACAAGAGAAGGTCTGATAGATGGAGAACACCCATCCTGCTGGGCCTGACTGGCCATGAATGGAAACATCCTGTACTGTACATGTTGGTTTAGTCACTATTGTGCTCACGGTCTGCAGTAAAACATGCAGATCAGCTTTATAGCTAGGCAAACTCTGATACTCACTCACACATGCACGCTCGCTCGCACGCACGTACAAACACACACACACGCACACTCGCACGCACGCATGCACACACTCACTCACTCACTCTCACACAAACACTCACACAAACACGCACACACAAACGCACGCACGCACGCTCGCTCACTCACTCACACACTCACACACTCACACACTCACACACACACAAACACGCGCACGCACACACACACACACATTAGATACAGAGTGACAGAAGTCACACCAGCACGACAAATTCCCCCCGCCCCCTCACCCCCCTACAGCAGACACAGTGACCCCCTGACCTGGTCCTGACCGCTATCCTCTGTGAGGTCACTGACAGGCCAGTGGTGATCTGTGTAAGTTTGGATGACATCACTTGGGTTGTTGTCATTCTCCATAGTGACCCACTCTCTCTAATGCACACAACACACAACTGTTCAACAAACACACGTATACTGTATGAGTAGTCCTGTGATGGTCATGGAGTTCTGGATGACGGTAAATGGCCAGCCTAATAACCGCGTCTCTGTAAGAAACGTTTAAATAGCAAAACAGTTTCAATGCTTGATGCACACAACAACTCTGATTGTCTGTCAATTAGTAGAGACCTGAAACTAGCAATACTTGTTTTGACAGTTGACACATGCTTTGATAGAAACACACAACACACACACAGGTATCCCTTAAATCACCCTTCACTGATACCTCAAGCCTCAAGGGAAAGGAAGACATTGAGAAGAGCATTCAGGGTATTCAGACTTCCCTGTCTGTCTGTCTGTCTGTCTGTCTGTCTGTCTGTCTGTCTGTCTGTCTGTCTGTCTGTCTGTCTGTCTGTCTGTCTGTCTGTCTGTCTGTTAGCTTGCCAACCAAAGCCTTGCTACAGTAAATTAGACTGTCAGCTGTGCAACAGGACTGTCGGCTGTATTAGTGCACAGAGTAACATGTGTGGCTCGGTTGGTAGAGCAAGGTGCTTGTAAAACCACGGTTGGGGGTTTGATTCACACAGGGGACAAGTACGAAAATGTAGGAAGTCGCTCTGTGTAAGGTATGCGTAACTGGTGGCAGGAGAGCAGAACTTGTTAAATTGCCGGAGCAGTTTAATAGTAAAAACTAACGGCATAAGAAAATACGAAATATGGGTACAATAACCCGACGCGCACCAGTCAAACATATGTGCACATGCACTTACAATAAACAATACCACACAAAGACATGGGGGGAACAGAGGGTTAAATACGCAACACATAATGAGGGAAATGAGAACCAGGTGTGTGGGAAAACAAGACAAAACAAATGGAAAATGAAAAAGGATCAGCGATGGCTAGAAGACCGGCGACGTCGACCGCCGAACACCGCCCGAACAAGGAGAGGCATCGACTTCGGCAGAAGTCGTGACACTCTGGATAAGAGGGTCTGCTAAATGACTAAAATGTAAATGTAAAAAATGTACATGGAGTTAGCAGCATTGCTTTTATTGTGGACAGCGTTTCACCTGGTACAATGTTTGCAAGTAAAACGTGGTTTTCAGGACTCGTGATGAGAAGCCTCGTTTACATGTACTCTACATATGGTACACAGCACTGTGCAGATGGTTGTGTAGCAGCATGCAGTAGGATTTTACACACTCATTTCTCCATCACATAATGGTGTGTGTGTGTGCGCATAGTGTATAGAGTACAGTATATTACAGTGGTTTCCTCTCACATTGTGAACATATGCAAGGGCCAGATGTGAATCCCCCACACACACATCTGTGTACCATTAGGGAATGGGAAAAGCAGGAGGTGCAATAGCCAAACAGATGTACTAGAAATGCACGTTGAAGTTGCCCCTGTGTGAGTTAATCAAACATCCCAACATCCTCAATGATCTGTTCATTGAGGGACAATTAATCCCCTTGTTGCCATGGCAGCAGCATATCAGGCACTTTAAGATAATATTACTCAGTGTGTGTGTGTGTTTTGTGTGCGCAGGCTTGTGTGTGTGTGTGGCAGCAGATAGAGGTGTGTGTGTTATCTGTAAGGTCCGTTAGAGGGCACACACAGCAGATGTGTTACCTATGAGAGGTGTGGTTATATTGTTGTCTATGAGAGGTGTGGTTGTATTGTTGTCTGTGAGAGGTGTGGTTATATTGTTGTCTATGAGAGGTGTGGTTATATTGTTGTCTATGAGAGGTGTGGTTATATTGCCCACTACTCAATGAGGTTAAGCTATCTGGCCTGTACAAGCGCTTCTCCTCTTTCTCCTCCTTTTCCCCTTCATCCTCCTCTCATACTTCCTCTCCTTCTCCTCTTCTTCCATCTTCTTCTTCTCTTCCTCCTGCACAGCCCAATAAAACGTCCCCCCTCCCTCCATCTCCCTGTCCTTCCCTCCATCCCTCCTAACAGTTAGTTAATAGGACAGTCTCACAGCACCAGGCAGTGTAGCTGTCAGGGGACTTGGGGGATGATGATGCACAGATGGCAGTCAACTGGCTTGGCTTTTGTAACGCTGCTCAGACTGGGTCTCTGAGTGTCTAGTTAATTGCCCTCTATGGGGTCTGTCAGGGGAAGATAAGAGGCTGGATGGAGGAGTGGAGAGAGTCACCATAGGGACATCAAAGACCCCGCTTGAGAAACAGTATGTATCCCTCAGAGACAGATAAGATGCTGAAATCACAGAGATGGTGGTTAAACAGTTGTGTGTTTCTACGTGTATTCAGTATGTGTCTCTCGCTCTCTCTCTCTCTCTCATAGTCAGAACTCTATTACACGTGTCTGTTGCTGACCCATGTCACTGCCAGCCTTAGGAGTGACAGCTACCTTTCTCTCTCTTTCGCTCCTCTCTCCCCTCTCTCTCCCCCCTTGGTTTGCCACAATGGACAATTTTCTCAATGCTCCATTCCCATGGCAACCCCACCAACTTGCTCCAACTGACTGACAGAGAGTTCTGAAGTCTCTTTTGCTAGGTACCTATACCTACAGTACCGCCAAATCGGTGCTGATCACACCTGCTCTCCCATTCTCCCATTTTCATTAAACTGACAACTCTGTAAGAGATGGGGAGGTTTGAAAATCCATTCCGTGCCTGATTGTGCACTCATATATACAGTCAACTCATAAACATACTTTCATTGGAGTTACTCCTCTTCCAGGGTAGCTTTACTGAAAACAACTTATCAAGGCTTTATAGAGCTCCATAAGCACTACATAGGTGCTTCACAAATCACTTCAAAGCCGTCATAGTTAGGTGTGTCTCCTCTGAGGTAGACTGCCTCATTAGCCTCTGTGAGCCTGGAGTCAGACAGCATGCTTCCTCTGGCCATCCGGAGTGGAGCAGGGCCTGGAGCACACACTACCCTCCAGACACCCTGACCAGGACATTCCAGGGAGAGGCATGCTCTCATTCCCTCCTCTCACTGAAACAATGGATTCCCCCCCTGCCAAGAAAGCACTCAGCTTCAAACAGCTTCAACTGAAACACCAGGGTCCCTATGGATCCATTCATGTTAGCGTGTGTGGCTGTGTCAACGTCTGTGTGTGCTATTGTCTGTGTATTTGTATTAAGCACAGTGTATGGTGAGGTAATGCATCACACTGTTATAAAACAGAGAGACAATAGATAGCATCTGATGTAATCATACATGGGAAAGAGAAACATGCTGGATACAGTACACTGATGCCTTTTCATGGTCTCATGATTATCTTAGTGACAGAACTCAGGCCATCGTGATTGATGGGTTAAGTCTGAATTTCTTGAAGTAGATAAAGGTGTACCACAGGGGTTGATTTCAGGATCGGTTCTCTTCACTATTTATATAAACACTATTGGTCAATCTGTTAAAAATTGTACACTTCATTTATATGCAGATGATACTATTATGTATCCTATTGCCCTGACTGTTGATCTGTGTCAAAACTACAGTCAGGTTTTAGAGCTATACAGGAATCCTTTGCTGATTTAAAACGTGTGCTTAATATGGGCCAAATGAAATTCATATTATTTTTTAAACTCTTGTAAGAATGTTACAGATGAACTACATGTTCACTCATTAGATGATTCTCCAATATAACGTGTTCCTGATATAAATACTTAGGCATTTGGATTGATGTGCATTTGACGTTTAGAAAACATAGAGATGAGCTGGTTAAGAAGCTAAGATTTAAAGTTGGCTTTTTCTACAGAAACAGATTGTGACTTTCTCTAAGCAATGGGAAGCAGATTATTCATTAACCTTTTTATTTGTTCTTGATTATGGTGACATTATTTATCAAAGTGCAGCAGCAACTAATCTTATATCTTTGGATGCCATCTACCATAGTGTCCCTCGTTTTGTTACAGGCGACAGTTTTTATACTCGTCACTTATATGTATATTTATTTTTTGTGTGTATAATGTGTATTTTTATATTCGATTATACAGGGAACATTTGGAAAAGAGACCTACGTCTCAATATGTTTTAAAATCTATGATAGTTTGCAAGCCCTGTCACATCCGACAAGCATCAGAGCCGGTGTAGTATGATTCGATCTTAGTCCTGTATTGATGCTTTACCTGTTTGACATCGGAAGTCCTAGTGGGATTTCTTATAAGCATCTGGATTAGTGTCCTGCTCCTTGAAAGCGGCAGATCTAGCTGGTGATTGATGTGGTCAACTCCTCAATGCCATCGGATGAATCCTGGAACATATTCCAGTCTGTGCTAGCAAAACAGTCCTGTCCACCTCTGGATGAGCATTTTCTTGTTTGCTTATGACCCTATACAGCTTGTTGAGTGCAATCTTAGAGCCAGCATTGATTTGTAGTGGTAAATAGACATCTATCACCACCCCCTTTGAGTTTACCTGAAGCTGCCATTCTGTCCTGCCGATGCATAGAAAAAAATGTATGTTATTCATGTCCTTGTTCAGCCATGACTCCAAGAAACAAAAGGATATTACAATTGTTCAGGTCTCGTTGATAGGATAGTGTCAAACGGAGCTTGTCCAATTTGTTCTCCAGTGATTGTACATTCGCCAATAGAACGGAGGACTGAGGCGGGTTATCTACTCGCCGATATGGTTTCGTCAGGGTCTTCGCACGTAGGCCTCTTTTGCACCGTCACTTTCTCTTCCGAGTCTCTGGGATTAGGGACTGGTCCGGGGTGAGCAGTATGTCCTGCGTCGCCGACTCCTTGAAGAAGACATTTTAATCCAAATTGAGGTTAGTGATCGCTGTTCTGAAAAGGAAACAATGCGAAACAACGGCGGAAACAATGACCGGAACATTATGTACAAAAAACGTTAAGATCAACGCAAAAAAACGCTATCCATTCCAGTGCAATTCTTTTCAAGGTGCCTGGGAGTGCATAGGGATTGGTCTGGGCTTGCGTTCTAGCCGCAATCACTGTTCAGGCACTGGCAGATTAGGTAAGCTTCTACTGAGAACAACTTATGTAAATTTCTTCTCATTGTGGAAGCACCATAGAGCTACTTAGCATAGTGACTCATTTAGAAAGAGGAGCTGTAGAGGAGAGGACTCATCATATGAAGGAGAGGTGTAAGGACCGGAAAGAGTGTGAATGGAAAATCACCTTCCGTCTTTATTGCCACACACACACAAACACACACACACTGTACTCTACTAGAGGTAGTCTAGCCTTGGCGGCAGGTAGCCTAACAGTTATAGCGTTGGGCCAGTAACGGAAAGGTTGCTGATTCGAATACCTGAGCTGACAATGTAAAACATCTGCCAATGTGCCTTCAGCAAGGCACCCTAATTTGTTCCAGTGGCGCCGTACTTCTTTGGCTGACCCAGTAAAACAACACATTTTACCACACCTATCTGGTGTACGTGACAACAAAGCATCTTATTTTTTAAGTGCTTTTAGTACCCTCTCAGCTTGTTGTCTTGTTGTCTATGAATAAATGGTCAGGCTTTTGACTCATCCTGACAGTGACAACACAGCCAATGAATACAGAGATCTGAGTATGCCCTTGGCATGTTGTTTTGGATAGCCATAGGTAGTCTTTATGACCTTTTAGAAGTTATTTTCTCTCTTCCTTCAGCCAAAGAAATAACTCAAATATTCTGAAGGGATAACACATCTATGCAGTTATGACAGGAGAGAGAGGATAGCTGCAGTTTAATAAACACACACACACACACACACACACACACACACACACACACACACACACACACACACACACACACACACACACACACACACACACACACACACACACACACACAAACACACACTCACACACACACTGCATGCTGAGAGGGGGCAGTGATATGATGAGTGAAAATCACAGGCTGTCGAGAGCTAAGATTCTGTTTACTCTCTTGTCTCTGTCTGGAGGGATATCTTCTGCTCTTCTCTTTCTTTTCTCTCTCCCTTTCTCTATTTTTCTCCTCTACCCCTTCACAAATACATCACCCTCTTTATTCCCTCCTCTCAACTGTGAGACAAGCAACACTTGTCTTGACTGGCTGACACCACTGCAAAGACATCGCTCTCTTTGGCTGAATATGAATAGCTGTTTCATGTTACTCATTGAGCACTCTGCTTATTACTTCACATATTTATTTATTTCATTATTGTGCGGATCTTCATGTCTTGTTTTGACACCCTGGTGTTGTCAGTGAAATGCTGCGAGCGAGATATTTAATGGAACTTTCACAGAAAAAGTACTTACACAAGTGACAAGCATAACACAAAAACAGATATGCTCAACTCTAGCAATCACTAACAAGGTCCACTGGTCACAATAAGAAAAATCGTTAATTGCCAATGTTAAGAGATGAGTCTCACTGGGTTAGTGGAGAGAGAAGGGTGGTAGAAAGAGAGAGAGAGAGAGAGAGAGAGAGAGAGAGAGAGAGAGAGAGAGAGAGAGAGCGACTGAGACTAAGGGCTTAGTAGTGTGTTAACACAGAGTTGTGAGGAGCACCTTGGACTTTTGACCTCTCTCTCTCTCTGTGCTGATATTTACCCTGCCCTTAGCGGGTGATAAAATGTGGCAGAGTGCTGTCTCCTCTTTCTCTAAATCACAATAAACAGCAGCAGACAAACACACAGTCACTTAACCTGCAGACCACCCTGTTGTTGCCAGCTCCTCAGTTAGTTCTTATGGTGAGGAACATAATTTACTGTTTTACTTACATAACAAACTCTCTCATTCTCTTTTAGAACTAGTAAGCAGACACCACCAAGAGCAGTGGTACTTTCCACAAGAAGTCAGTATCAGCTGCACATACATTCCCAGCATTCAGTTTCCATACAAAGCTAAGAAAGATCGAGAGAGAGAGAGAGATTAGACCCAATCAAATCATGAGAAAACAAAAAGATAATTACTTGACACTGGAAAGAATTAATGAAATAACTGAGCAAACTAGAATACTATTTGGCCCTTAACAGAGAGTACACGGTGGAAGAATATCTGACCACTGTGACTGACCCAGAATTAAAACTTCTTCAGGATCGGTGGGTCCCCCACGGGACGGTTGAGCTAACGTAGGCTAATGCGATTAGCATAAGGTTGTAAGTAACAAATTTCCCATAGACATATCTGATATTGGCAGAAAGCTTACATTCTTGTTAATCTAACTGCACTGTCCAATTTACAGTAGCTATTACACTGAAATAATACAATGCTATTATTTGAGGAGAGTGCACAGTTTTGAACTTGAAAAGTTATTAATAAACCAATTAGGCACATTTGGGAAGTCTTGATACAAAATGAACAGAAATGCAATGGTTCATTGAATCAGTTAAAACTTTGCACATACACTGCTGCCATCTAGTGGCCAACATCTAAATTGTGCCTGGGCTGGAATAATACTTTATGGCAAAAAAAGGTTGTTTTTTTCTTTTTCCAGATCTAATGTGTTATATTCTCCTACATTCATTTCACATTTCCACAAACTTCCGAGTGTTTCCTTTCAAATGCTATCAAGAATAGGCATATCCTTGTTTCCATGCCTGAGCTACAGGCAGTTAGAATTGGGTATGTTATTTTAGGCGAAAATTGAAAAAAAGGGTCCGATCCTTAAGATTAAGGAAAGCCTTGACTATGTACAGACTCAGTGAGCATAGCCTTGTTATTGAGAAAGGCCGCCGAAGGCAGACCTGGCTCTCAGGAGAAGACAGGCTATGTGCACACTGCCCACAAAATAAGGTGGAAACTGAGTTGCACTTCCCAACCTCCTGCCAAATGTATGACCATATTAGAGACACATATTTCCCTCAGATTACACAGACCCACAAAGAACTAAAAAACAAATCAAATTTTGATAAACTCCCATATCTATTGGGTGAAATACCAGTGTGCGATCAAAGCAGCAAGATTTGAGACCTGTTGCCACAAGAAAGGGAAACCAGTGAAGAACAAACACCATTGTAAATACAACCCATATTTCTGTTTATTTATTTTCCCTTTTGTACTTTAACTATTTGCATATCATTACAACACTGTATATAGACATATGAAATGTCTTTCTTTTGGAACTTTTGTGAGTGTAATGTTTACTGTTCTTTTTTGGGGTTTATTTCACTTTGCTTATTATCTATTTCACTTGCTTTGGCAATGTTAACATATGTTTCCCATGCCAATAAAGCCCCTTGAACTGAAATTGAATTTAAATAGACAGAGAAAGAGAGAGTGTTATGCTCGTCTGAAGAACTGGACCAAGGTGCAGCGTGGTAGGCGTGCATTTTACTTTTAATAAAAAATGACACCGGGAAAAACAACAGAATACCAAAACGAACGTAAAGCTATATGCAGTGCAGAAAGCAAATACACAAACAAGATCCCACAATCACAGGTGGGAAAAAGGGCTGCCTAAGTATGATCCCCAATCAGAGACAACGATAAACAGCTGCATATGATTTGGAACCATACTAGGCCAACAAAGAAATAGAAACCTAGATATGCCCACCCAAGTCACACCCTGATCTAACAAAATAGAGAATAAAAAAGGCTCTAAGGTCAGGGCGTGACAGAGAGAGTACATGGTGGCGGACTATCGAACCACCGTGACTGATAGAAAACTGAGGAAAACACCGACTATGTCCAGACTCAGAGATCACAGCCTGGATATAGAGACCGGCTGTCACAGACAAATTTGGCTACCCAGAGAGGACAGATTGTGCTCACTTTGCACTCAGCGAGAGGTCGATACAGAGTTGCATTTTCTCCTACACCGCTAGAACTATACAGACTTAGGGGCAATTTTCTTTCCCAAATTTGAAAACAAATACAAACATCTTGAAACCATAACAGAAAAGAAGAAAATACAGTATCTATTGGGAGAAAAACTACTTTGTGCCATATTAGCTGCAACAGCCAGTGGAATGAACAACCAGAATAACAACATTGCTACCTGTGTCTTTCTCACTAGTTCATTATTGTCCTCATTAATTTCTTACTGTATGGTCCTGTTAATTGTTATTACTAATTTAGTATTATTATTTTTCCTATTATTATCTATCTGCGTCATCATGGATTTGATATGTGTCTATATGTTTGCCTTGGCAATGTATGTGGTAACACATTCCATGCCAATACAGCCTTTTGAATTGATTTGAGAGAGAGAGAGATGAACCTGGAGAAAAGTCTCGTCAGCCAGCTTTTATGGGGACTCTGTTCACAAACACAACAGACCACACAGAGCCCCAGAACAGCAACGCAATTAGACCCTATCAAATAATGAGAATTACTTTACACATTGGAAAGAATCAACAAGAAGGATAGGACTAAAAACAAACAAAAGATAACTATTGTAAAATATAAACTCAGCAAAAAAATAAACATCCTCTCACTGTCAACTGCGTTTATTTTCAGCAAACTTAACATGTGTAAATATTTGTATGAACATAACAAGATTCAACAACTGAGACATGTGACTAACAGAAATGGAATAATGTGTCCCTGAACAAAGGGGGGGTCAAAATCAAAAGTAACAGTCAGTATCTGGTGTGGCCACCAGCTGCATTAAGTACTACAGTGCATCTTCTCCTCATGGACTGCACCAGATTTGCCAGTTCTTGCTGTGAGATGTGACCCCACTCTTCCACCAAGGCACCTGCAAGTTTCCGGACATTTCTGCCCTCACCCTCCAATCCAACAGGTCCCAGACGTGCTCAATGGGATTGAGATCCGGGCTCTTCGCTGGCCACGGCAGAACACTGACATTCCTGTCTTGCAGAAAATCATGCACAGAACGAGCAGTATGGCTGGTGGCATTGTCATGCTGGAGGGTCATGTAGGATGAGCCTGCACGAAGGGTACCACATGAGGGAGGAGGATGTCTTCCCTGTAATGCACAGCGTTGAGATTGCCTGCAATGACAACAAGCTCAGTCCGATGATGCTGTGACACACCGCCCCAGACTATGACGGACCCTCCACTTCCAAATCGATCCCGCTCCAGAGTACAGGCCTCGGTGTAATGCTCATTCCTTCAATGATAAATGCGAATCCGACCATCACCCCTGGTGAGACAAAACGGCAACTCGTCAGCACTTTTTGCCAGTCCTGTCTGGTCCAGCGACGGTGGGTTTGTGCCTATAGGCGACGTTGTTGCCAGTGATGTCTGGTGAGGACCTGCCTTACAACAGGCCTACAAGCCCTCAGTCCAGCCTCTCTCAGCCTATTGTGGACAGTCTGTGCACTGATGGAGCTATTGTGCTTTCCTGGTGTAACTCGGGCAGTTGTTGTTGCCATCCTGTACTTGTCCCGCAGGTGTGATGTTCGGATGTACCGATCCTGTGCAGGTGTTGTTACACGTGTTACACAGCTGTCTATCCTGTCTCCCTGTAGCGCTGTCTTAGGTGTCTCACAGTACGGACATTGGAATTTATTGCCCTGGCCACATCTGCAGTCCTCATGCCTCCTTGCAGCATGCCTAAGGCACGTTCATGCAGATGAGCAGAGACCCTGGGCATCTTTCTTTTGGTGTTTTTCAGAGTCAGGAGAGAGTCAGGAGAAAGTTAGTGTCCTAAGTTAGTGTCCTTTCGTGTCCTAAGTTTTCATAACTGATCTTAATTGCCTACCGTCTATAAGCTGTTAGTATGTTAACGACCGTTCCACAGGTGCATGTTCATTAATTGTTTATGGTTCACTGAACAACCAGTGTTTAAACCCTTTACAATGAACATCTGTGCAGTTATTTGGATTTTTACGAATTAACTTTGAAAGACAGGATCCTGAAAAAGGGACATTTCTTTTTTTGCTGAGTTTACTGTGTTCATATATTATGTATACGCTGGAAGTAGAAGCCTTAGAGTTGTTGTCCTTTAGTGTACTCCAATTAGGGGAGGGATGGTAGGTTTCGGGGACAATAATAAAGGAAAATATATGGGGGATTGGAAATGATGCAGACAATTACATTGATGGAAGCCAAAATCTATGTGCAATATTAAAAGCTGATGTAAAAAAAATCTACAAAAAACAGAGCAAACTAGAATGCTATTTGGCCCTAAACAGAGAGTCCACAGTGGCAGAATACCTGACCACTGTGAATGCCCAAAAATTAAGGAAAGCTTTAACTATATACAGACTTTGTAAGCATAGCCTTGCTATTGAGAGATGCCACCATCGGCAGATCTGGCTCTCAAGATATGTGCACACTGCCCACAAAATGAAGTGGAAACCGAGCTGCACTTTCTAACCTCCTGCCAAATGTATGACCATATTAGAGACAGACTGTATTTCCCTCAGATTACACAGACCCACAAAGAAAACATATCCAATCTTGATAAACTCCCTTATCTACTGGGTGAAATACCACAGTGTGCCATCACAGCAGCAAGATGTGACCTGTTGCCACAAGAAAAGGGCAACCAGTGGAGAACAAACACCATTGTAAATGCAACATATATTTATCTGTTTATTTATTTTCCCTTTCATACTTCAACTACTTGCACATTGTTACAACACTGTACATAGCCAATAATATAACATTTGAAATGTCTATATTATTTTAAAACTTATGTAATATTTACTGTTAATTTCTGATTGTTTATTTCCCTTTCATTTCTTGTCTATTCCACTTGCATGTTTCCTATTCCAATAAAGCCTTTTGAATTGAACTGAATTGAGAGAGAGAGAGGGGGAGAGAGATAGAGAAAGTGAGAGAGAGACAGTGAGAGAGGGGGCCTATTTCTTGTTTAGGTTGGCTGCGGAGGGCCTTTGTCTGTGTGTTTGTGGGAAAGGCAGGTTGGAGGAGGCAAGAGGAGGAGGAAGTGGATGTTTTTGCAGAGAGAGCAACATAGGTTCAGCATTCCTGTCAGTGCTGTCTGAGGCCCCTCTAACCTTCCAAGACCTGGTCCAACCAGATAGAACACATCAAATGTTCCAGTGTCATAAAGAACAGGCAGAATGTTACTGCGTGACATAGAACAGAGCTGAACCAATAACACACAGCACCTAACACAACATGGCCTATACAACACAGACACACAACAAACATGTACATACCCAAATAGGGAATACAAGACACTAAAAGTAAACTAATAGGTTTAAAGATGAATGGGCTAAACGAAGGCACTGCGGGGCAGAGTGTGTGTGTGTGAGTGTGTGTGTTGGAGTGTTGACAGGAGGGTCTTAGAGAGAGAAGGATGGGTAGAATCACAGTCTTTCCTCTACCTCCCTGTCCCCTGACACCCACAGCCAAACCACTCTCTCTGTTCCGTCTGGTCCCTATGGTAATCTGAGGGTAAATCTCCAGGATTAGGGGGAATCTACCAAAACCTGTCTCCCCGTTATTGGAGTCTGTTTGGGACTGAGGAGTGCTAAGTCATCTGGCCCCTCTCCACCTATGCCAGTGCAGGCTTGTGCAGGAAGTGGCTTCCAGGCTCAAACCTCCATCCAGTCTAGTCTAGTCCTGGCTGGTTTAGGTACTGTAGAGAGCAGCTTCTAATGCCACCGGCTTTATGACGACAACCAGGGCTAAAATCCTGGGTTAAACATGATGATCTGACAGTATATCAGTATAACAGCAGAGTACAGGCGTCAGAGCCAGGACGTGTTCCAGTTTCCTGTGTTTAGCTATAAATGAGCTTGGGTTTTGGAAACTGACTCATCGTTCAGCCCCATATTGGTGCAGCCATGTTTCCCATACACAGGCCTGCTTCACATCCTCACTTCTTGCTAGTTCAGTGTGACACACATGGATAGGAAACAACAATATGTGTGTGTGTGTGTGTGTGTGTGTGTGTGTGTGTGTGTGTGTGTGTGTGTGTGTGTGTGTGTGTGTGTGTGTGTGTGTGTGTGTGTGTGTGTGAATGTTACACAACCTTCATTCAACAGCTGCTGCTGGATGGTGGACTGATATAATGTGAGTGTGTTGGTGAGAATGAACGGAGAGAGAGGGGGAGTATGATGGAGAGATAGAGATAGTGTGATGGAGAGGTAGAGAGAGTGAAAAACTAGATAAAGGCCTGTATAGGAGAGGACACACAAAGGGAAAACCAAAAGCACACAAACACACACTACACTACACTATACACTACACTATAATGCACTACAGTACAGTGCATTTGGAAAGTATTCAGACCCCTAGACTTTCTCCACATTTTGTTACATTACAGTCTTATTATAAAATTTATGAAATAAATACAAATCCTGATCAATTTACAAATCAAATTGGTCACATACACATGGTTAGCAGATGTTAATGCAAGTGTAGTGAAATGCTTGTACACACAATACCCCATAATGCCAAAGCAAATGTATATAAGAGAAAAAAATAGAAATACCTTATTTACATAAGTATTCAGACCCTTTGCTATGAGACTCAAAATTGAGCTCAGGTGCATCCTGTTTCCATTGATCATTCTTGAGATGTTTCTACAACTTGATTGGAGTCCACCTATGGTAAATTCAATTGATTGGATATGATTTGTAAAGGCACACACCTGTCTATATAAGGTCCCACAGTTGACAGTGCATGTCAGAGCAAAAACCAAGCCATGAGGTTGAAGGAATTGTCCGTAGGGCTCTGAAACAGGATTGTGTCGAGGCACAGATCTTGGGAAGGGTACCAAAACAATTCTGCAGCATTGAAGGTCCCCAATAACACAGTGGCCTCCATTATTCTTAAATGGAAGAAGTTTGGAACCACCAAGACTCTTCCTAGAGCTGTTCGCCAAACTGAGCAAACGGGGGAGAAGGGCCTTGGTCAGGAAGACGAACAAGAACCCGATGGTCACTCTGACAGAACTCCAGAGTTCCTCTGTGGAGATGGGAGAACCTTCCAGAAGGACAACCATCTCTGCAGCACTCCACCATGACAGCCCGCTTGGAGTTTGCCAAAAGGCACCTAAAGGACTCTCAGACCATGACAAACAAGATTCTCTGGTCTGATATGCCAAGCGTCACGTCTGGAGGAAACCTGGCACCATCCCTATGGTGAAGCATGGTGGTGGCAGCATCATCCTGTGGGGATGATTTTCAGTGGCAGGGACTGTGAGACAGGTCAGGATCGAGGGAAAGATGAACAGAGCAAAGTACAAAGAGATGCTTTATGAAAACCTGCTCCAGAGCGCTCAGGACCTCAGACTGGGGAGAACGTTCACCTTCCAACAGGACAACCACCCTAAGCTCACAGCCAAGACAACGCAGGAGTGGCTTCGGGACAAGTCTCTGAATGTCCTTGAGTGGCCTAGTCATAGAACTGAACCCAATTGAACATCTCTGGAGAGACCTGAAAATAGCTGTGCAATGACGCTCCCCATCCAACCTGACAAAACTTGAGAGGATCTGCAGAGAGGAATGGGAGAAACTCCCCAAGTACAGGCGTGCCAAGCTTGTAGCGTCATACACAAGAAGACTCGGGGCTGTAATCGCTGCCAAAGGTGCTTCAACAAAGTACTGAGTAAAGAGTGTAAATACTTATGTTAATGTGATATTTCAGTTTTTAATTTGCAAAAATGTCTAAAAACCTGTTTTTGCTTTGTCATTATGGGGCATTGTGTGTAGATCCATGTAACGTAACAAAATGTGGAAAAATTCAAGGGGTCTGAATACTTTCCGAATGCACTGTATAATACACTATACTACCATACACTACACTACACTATAATTATCTCTCTTTCTCTCTCTCTCTGTCTCTCTCTTTCTCTCTCTCTTTCTCTCTCTCACCTTCTCTCCCTCCCTCCCTCACTCACTGAAGTCCTTCACAGACTAAACGTCTACGTGTGTCCA
The DNA here is from genome assembly GCF_901001165.1 of Salmo trutta. NCBI lineage: Eukaryota > Metazoa > Chordata > Actinopteri > Salmoniformes > Salmonidae > Salmo > Salmo trutta. Next base: position 31,124,490 of record NC_042979.1, read on the forward strand.
CCTATGTCTGTGTGTGGGTGTGTGCCTGTATGTGTGTCTGATTAAATCACTTTATTATTGTACCCAGGTGGTGAGATAAGAGAAGCCATAACAACAGGTTTGAATATGTAAATGTGAATAAACTACCTTCAGGTACAGTTATAGACTAGACATGATAAGACTAGCAATGCTAGGAGCTGTTCCACTGAGAGACAAACAAGGACAGGCCAGACACACACACACACACACACACACACACACACACACACACACACACACACACACACACACACACACACACACACACACACACAAAAGTGTCATCCCATTCCCTAAGTCTTTCCTTAGAATTCATTCAGTGACCCTGGCCCAAACAAACAAGACTATAACACCACTGCAATACCAGTGGTGTTATAGCAATAGCAATGTTTGTGTGCAGTTCCCCAGGACCCATGTGTATATAATGGGGGAGACCACATACAGGGTGGATGATTACAGAATTAGCTCCTCTTCTCTTCTCTTCTCTTCTCTTCTCTTCTCTTCTCTTCTCTTCTATTCTTCTCAAACAAAAGACAGAGACAATCACTCGCTAACGAGCAGAACTGGGCTCTATAGAGCATCAATAAAGCAAACACAAGCATGTACACACAAGGGCACGCAAGCAAGCAGTCAGACACGCACACCCTGTCGACTTCATAATTGGACAAATCCCCATCAGAGGCAAGTTAGTAAACAAACATAACAAATGTTTAGATATAACAATGCAAACTTAGCCAGGGAGGTCAGACAAGACGTAATGCAAACACAGAGCACAATATCATCACACTATGTCACATGTCTGCTATCATACTGTATCACAAAGCAGGACAGTGTAGGGCAGTGGGTGTGTTGTGTTGTGTCGTGTTTCAGCTCCTGTCTGTCTGTCTATCCGTCTGTCTACTGTTTCTGCTCTCCTGGTTCTGTGGCTAAGTGTGTAATAAAGATGAAGGGGGACAACTGTCCTCTGCACTCATCCATGTGACCGTGACAAGATGGCGACGACAGACATGTTCGCCCTGATTTTAGCTCCTAGACAACTTTGCAGTATTTGATGTTTTTGGGGGTTATTTCTAACATTATTTGCTCAGAATGTTTCTTGCATTATTACCTACAGCCAAAAATAACTTTTGGTATTAGATCGACAGTCACTCACCATCATTTTGACATCAGGGACTGTAACATGCTCTGTTTTATGGAATCATCGCTCTCTTCAGATATCTTGTCCTAGTCTATTCAGCCAGTGTGTTTTTCTGTCCATCGTGCGGACAGGAAGAAAAAACTCTCAGGGAAAAAGAAAGGTGGTGTATGTTTCATGGTTAACTACTCATGGTGTGATTGTGGTAACATACAGGAACTCAAGTCCTTTAGTTCTCCCTCAACAATAGCTCCTGAGAGAATTTTCTTCAGTAATCATCACTGCCGTGTATATTCCCCCCCAAGCCGACATCGCGAAAGATCTCAAGAAACTACATTGGACTTTGCACAAACTGGAAAGCGCATATCCCAAGGCCACATTTATTGTAACTGGACATTTTAATAAAGAAAATCTGAAGGAAAATGCTACCAAAATGCTAACAACACATCTCCTGTGCTACTCGCGCATAGAGCACTCTGGATCATTGCTACATCTCTATCGAAAATACAGCATCTGTGCTGTAACATGACATTTTCTAAGGCTTCCATTGGCTCTCAGAAGGCGCCAGAAAGTGTAATGGGGTGTCTGCAGTTTCTGGGCGAAGAACAGCAGGAGTATTTCTGGGAACAGTGACACTGGAGATGCGCGTCCGACTCCATGTTTTTCTTTCAGCCTTTGAATGAATACAACGTCACCCGGTTGGAAAATTTTCGCTATTTTACGAGAAAAATAGCATAAAAATTAATTTTAAACAGCGTTTGACATGCTTCGAAGTACGGTAATGGAATATTTTGGAATTTTTGTCATGAAATGCGCTTGCACGTCACCCTTCGGATAGTGACCTCAACGCACGAACAAAACGGAGCTATTTCAATATAACTATGGATTATTTGGAACCAAAACAACATTTCTGACGAAGAACAGCAAAGGTAATCCAATTTTTCTTATAGTAATTGTGAGTTTAGTGAGCACCAAACTTGGTGGGTGTCAAATTAGCTAGCCTGTGATGGCCGAGCTATCGACTCAGAATATTGCAAAATGTGCTTTCGCCGAAAAGCTATTTTAAAATCTGACACCGCGATTGCATAAAGGAGTTCTGTATCTATAATTCTTAAAATAATTGTTATGTTTTTTTGTGAACGTTTATCATGAGTAATTTAGTAAATTCACCGGAAGTTTGCGGTGGGTATGCTAGTTCTGAACATCACATGCTTATGTAAAAAGCTGGTTTTTGATATAAATATGAACTTGATTGAACAAAACATGCATGTATTGTATAACATAATGTCCTAGGAGTGTCATCTGATGAAGATCATCAAAGGTTAGTGCTGCATTTAGCTGTGGTTTTGGTTTTTGTGACATATGCTTGCTTTGAAAATGGCTGTGTGATTATTTTTGGGAGGGTACTCTCCTGACATAATCTAATGTTTTGCTTTCGTTGTAAAGCCTTTTTGAAATCGGACAATGTGGTTAGATTAACGAGAGTCTTGTCTTTAAAATGGTGTAAAATAGTCATATGTTTGAGAAATGTAAGTTATAGCATTTTTGAGGTATTTGTATTTCACGCCACGCTCTACCATTGGATATTGGTGAGTTTTCCGCTAGTGGAACGTCTGTCCCTAAAAGGTTAACCTGTTAGGATAGGGGGCAGTATTTTCAGGGCCGGATAAAAAATGTACCCGATTTAATCTGGTTATTACTCCTGCCCAGAAACTAGAATATGCATATAATTAGTAGATTTGGCTAGAAAACACCCCAAAGTTTCTAAAACTGTTTGAATGGTGTCTGTGAGTATAACAGAACTCATATGGCAGGCCAAAACCTGAGAAGATTCTATATGGGAAGTGCCCTGTCTGACCATTTCTTGTCCTTCTATAGCCTCTTTATCAAAAATACAGGATCTCTGCTGTAACGTGACATTTTCTAAGGCTTTCATTGGCTCTCAGAAGGCGCCAGAATGTTGAATGATAGCTCTGCAGTCTCTGGGCGAAAAACAGCAGGGGTTTTGGTGAGTGGTCCTTCTGAGAACAATGGCACTGGCATGTGACGACTCCATGTTTTACTTTCAGTGTTTGAATGGATACAATGTCTCCCGGTTGGAATATTATCGCTATTTTATGAGAAAATTGCATAAAAATTGATTTTAAACAGCGTTTGACATGCTTCGAAGTACGGTAATGGAATATTTTGACATTTTTTGTCACGAAACGCACCGGCGCGTCACCCTTCGGATAGTGACTTGAACACACGAACAAAACGGAGCTATTTGGATTTAACTATGGATTATTTGGAACCAAAACAACATTTGTTGTTGAAGTAGAAGTCCTGGGAGTGCATTCTGACGAAGAACAGCAAAGGTAATCCAATTTTTCTTATAGTAAATCTGAGTTTGGTGAGTGCCAAACTTGGTGGGTGTCAAAATAGCTAGCCATGATGGCCGGGCTATCTACTCAGAATATTGCAAAATGTGCTTTCACCGAAAAGCTATTTTAAAATCGGACACCGCGATTGCATAAAGGAGTTCTGTATCTATAATTCTTAAAATAATTGTTATGTTTTTTTGTCAACGTTTATCGTGAGTAATTCAGTAAATTCACCGGAAGTTTTCAGTGGGTATGCTAGTTCTGAACATCACATGCTAATGTAAAAAGCTGGTTTTTTATATAAATATGAACTTGATTGAACAAAACATGCATGTATTGTATAACATAATGTCCTAGGAGTGTCATCTGATGAAGAACATCAAAGGTTAGTGCTGCATTTAGCTGTGGTTTTGATTTTTGTGACATATATGCTAGCTTGAAAAATGGGTGTGTGATTATTTCTGGCTGGGTACTCTCCTGACATAATCTAATGTTTTGCTTTCGTTGTAAAGCCTTTTTGAAATTGGATAATGTGGTTAGATAAAGGAGAGTCTTGTCTTTAAAATGGTGTAAAACAGTCTTATGTTTGAAAAATTGAAGTTTTTGCATTTTTAGGTATTTGTAATTCGCGCCACTCTATACCATTGGATATTGGTGAGGCGTTCCGCTCGCGGCACGTCTGTCCCTAACAGGTTTTAATAAGATGTCCAGCATTGTTCCTGTACCCAAGAAAATGAAGGTAAACTAAATGACTATCACCCTATAGCACTCACTTCTGTCATCATGAAGTGCTTTGAGAGGCAAGTTAAGGATCATATAACCTCCAACTTACTCAAAAACCCACTACAATTTGCATACCGCCCCTATATAGCCATGGACGATGCAATCGCCATAGAATTGCCCCCTTCTGTACTCCCTGTTCACCCATGACTGAGTGGCTACGCACGTCTCCAACTCAATCATCAATGTTGCTGACGACACAATAGTGGTAGGCCTGATTACCAACAACAGCGAGACAGCCTACAGGGAGGAGGTGAGGGCCCTGGCAGAGTGGTGCCAAGAAAATAACCTCTCACTCAACGTCAATAAAATGAAGGAGCTGATCGTGGACTTCAGGAGACAGCAGAAGGAGCACGCCTCTATCCACATCAATGGGCTGCAGTGGAGAGGGTGAAAAGCTTCAAGTTCCTTGGCATACACATCACTGACAACCTGAAATCATCCATTCACACAGGCAGTGTTGTGAAGAAACAACAGTGCCTCTTCAACCTCAAAAAGCTGAAGAAATGTGGCTTCTACAGATGCTGACACTGCTCGTTCTGGAATTTTGTAATTTCTTTCTTTCAACTTTTTGAATTATGTGCATATTGTTTTGCATTGCTAGGTACTATTACTACATTGTTGGAGCTAGAAATACAAGCATTTTCCTGAACCTGCCATAACATCTGCAAAT
>NC_042979.1:31134458-31234458 GCF_901001165.1 Salmo trutta
CTATATGCCACTCAAGGAACCCTTGTTGGCTGGATGTCCTTTGGGTGGTGGACCATTCTTGATACACATGGGAAACTGTTAAGCGTGAAAAACCCTTCACACAAACTGGTGCGCCTAGCCCCTACTACCAAACCCCATTCAAAGGCACTTACATATTTTGTCTTGCCAATTCACCCTCTGAATGGAACACCTACACAAACCACGGCTCAATTGTCTCAAGGCTTAAAAATCCTTCTTTAACCTGTTTCCTCTCCTTCATCTACACTGATTGAAGTGTATTTAACAAGTGACATCAATAAGGGATCATAGCCTTCACCTGGATTCACCTGGTTAATCTATGTCATGCGAAGAGCAGGTGTTCATAATGATTTGTCCACTCATTGTATGTGGACAATACAAATGAGTTACAATTGGATTTCGAGTCTATTTTGAGTTTCAATGTGTACAAAGACCCAGAGTTTAGCACCTGGTAGAGGCAGTAGAGACAGAAGCCCTGCAGTTAGATCAAACTGTGGATGTACAGGATAACCAGCATCCACATAAACCACATTTGGAATAAAACTCCTTTGCTAGACAACATTGGTGAAGAAAAATGTCCTTCTACCTCTCTAATATAATCATAGTCTTTCCTTGGACCACATTATTTTAGTAAATACATCTGTCTTTCCCTCACTCCATTTCTGCCTCTCTTCCTCCCTCTCTGTTGAGTAATGATTGCAGGGTTGTAGTGATATTCCCTTGGTGGTAGTGTAGTGAGAGAGGTAGGCCTGGGGACTACAGTGCTACAGTATGCGATTCGTAGAGTGGTTTAACATGAACTCAGCAGAGCACATTAACTTACACAAACAGGAGCAGTGTTCACTCAGAGGGGCCCGACAGGCCCCATAGCTAACAGACAGACAGGTATTGTGTTCACTAGGGCCCTCAGAGAGTGGTTAAGGAGACCAGTGCTGGATATACAACACCCTAGAGCACTCCAGAGCAGACAAGACACACACGAACACACACACACATGAACACACACACACATGAACACACACACACACAAACACACACACACACACGCACACACACACACACACGCATGCACGCACGCACACACACACACACACACACACACGCACGCACGCACACACGCACGCACGCACACACACACACACACACACACACACACACACACACACAATTCCTCTGTGTGAGTTTATAGTACTATATGTTATATTTATATGCCGGCAGCCTGTAGCTGAGCCAGATCATACTAGTGAGAGCTGCTGACACCTTAGCTGTCCCTCCTCAGTCCTCACTGGGTTCATTGTGATGGGATAGTTAACACACTGAAGCTAGGCAGATATACTGCTGCTGCTAACACACTGGGGGCTAGGCTGATACACTGTTCTGTTCTGTCTACACTGGCTTGGCTAACAAGGGTGCTATTGTAACTCATTCCCAGTGCGATCATCGGAGCAACAGTGGGGACTTGGAAGTTTGCTGTGTGTATGTTAGCGACGGTGCACGTGTGCAATCATGCGTGCATTCTCCCTTATATACGCTCACACCAAGAGGTACTCAGTCAGTCACGATTGATTAACACTAAACAGAGTGTGTGTATTGTGTTCCTGTATAAATACATACAGATATTCCAGCAGCTCTGCTCTCTGGTCTCTATCAACAGGAAACAGAACCATGCCGTGGTGCTGGGGGAGTGTGTTAGGGGGTCACAATCAGGGATGAGGTCACTTCCTGCTCTCAGGACTTTCCTGGGACCCCCAAACACACCCCTGGGACTGACATCACTGGTGTGTGTGTGTGTGTGTGTGTGTGTGTGTGTGTGTGTGTGTGTGTGTGTGTGTGTGTGTTAGAAGTCAGCCGAGCTGATATCACATTGGCAGATAAAGGTAAACTACACTGAACAAAAAAATTAACGCAACATGTAAAGTGTTGGTCCCATGTTTCAGGAGCTGAAATAAAAAATCCCATACATTTTCCATACGCACAAAAAACGTATTTCTCTCAAAGTTTGTGCACATCCCTGTTAGTGAACATTTCTCCTTTGCCAAGATAATCCATCCACTTGACAGGTTTGGCATATCAAGAAGCTGATTAAACAGCATGATCATTACACAGGTGAACCTTGTGCTGGGGACAATAAAAGGCCACTCTAAAACTACACAACACAAGGTAAGTTGAACAACTGAATGCCTTCAACTGAAATGTGTCTTCTGCATTTAACCCAACCAAGAGAGGTGCGGGGGGGGGGGGGGGGGGGGGGGGGGGGGGTGCCCGGGGAACAGTGGGTTGGTTAACTGCCTTGCTCAGGGGAAGGATAACAGATTTTTACCTTGTCAGCTCGGGATTTGATACAGCAACTTTTTGGTTACTGGCCCAACGCTCTAACCACAAGGCTACCTGCCGCCCCATGGGAGGGAGCGTGCAATTGGCATGCTGACTGCAGGAATGTCCACCAGAGTTATTGCCAGTAAATGTCATGTTCATTTCTCTACTATAAGCTGCCTCCAAAGTTTTAGAGAATTTGGCAGTATGTCCAACCAGCCTCACAACCACAGACCACGTTTCTGACTGTAATAAAGCTCTTTATGGGGAAAAAAATCATTCTGATTGGCTGGGCCTGGATCCCCAGTGGGTGGGCCTGGCTGCCAAGTGGGTTGGCCTATGCCCTCCATGGATGCCCTCCAAGGCCCACCCATGGCTGCACCCCTGCCCAGTCACGTGAAGTCCATTGAATAGGCCCTAATGAATTTATTTCAATTGGCTGATTTCCCTTTATGAACTGTAACTCAGTAAAATCTTTGAAATTGTTGCACGTTGTGTTTATATTTTTATTTAGTATATAATGTATATCATTTTCTTAGACACATTGTCTTAGTACTGCTGTATGCAAAATAGACATTATACATTACAAACTCAATATAATACATCCATTGCACATTACCCGTATCATACACTTTGTAAATGTCTCATACACCTGAATACATTATCATACTGCACTGCACAGAGATCCTGTTAAATTACATATTCCGTCGGTGGCGTGGATTAGGCAAACATCGCAGTCACTCAAGGCTATAGTCACAGTGAAAGAGATCATGGAGGAGTGGGATATTCTATTCAGTATTCATGATACTTTGTATGCCCACATATGTCTGCTTGGAGCTGATCTGATTGACGGGTGAGTGATAGTGACTGACAGCTTAGACAGTTGGAAATGAATGACAATGAATGATGGCTGTACTGGCAATGAAATATATGAACGGCAGTTTACAGGGGGAGTGTGTGGGTGTGTGTGTTTGTGTGTGTGCGTGCATGCGTGCGTGTGAGGCACAATACCAATGCAGAGATGAATAACTGTGCTGCTGTGTGAATCGATGTTCCCTTATGTCTCTTTTTTTGCTCTGCGAGAGGAATTACCTTGATTCTCTCTGTGGCGTGCTTCATGACAGGCTTTAAAAAACCTTGTGGAATTCTAAAGCTTTATTGACTTTTCAGTGTTTGATTGGTTTTATTCAGTGTTTGATTGATTTTACTGAAATGTTTATATGCTTTGTTTAAACTATTCTACAATTCTTTAAAGCCCTTTTTTGGGTGAAGTTTTGCTCAGCAAATTTTTCCTCACCGGAGGTTGTTAAATTGTGAGACAAGTGCTTAGCTGTGTGTATATTGCTGTGTGTGTGTGCTCAGTTTCGCCGCTGTGACGAGTGATGGTATCGGTCGTAAAGCCCTTGCTATGAGGACAAGACTTGACATGGGTGAGGATTTCAACGATGACATCCTTAACCTTAAAGTGTAACTCTTCACACCACCTCCAAGAATACATACAGTCTTGTATAACTGACCTTGTGGGGACACACAAGTCAGTACCATTCAAAATCATATTTCCCTAACCCTAACCCCAAACCTAACCCTAACCTTAACCCAAAAACCTAACCTTACCTCCTAACCCTAACCCTAAAACTAACCCTAGCTCCTAGCCGTAAACCTAATTCTAACCCTAACACTAATTCTAACCCTAAACCCCCTAGAAATAGCATTTGACCTTTGGGGGCCTAACAAAATGTCCCCAGTTGGTCAACATTTTGTTTGTTTACTATTCAGGTAGAGACTTCTGGTCTGCGATTAAAGAAGCAAATCGAGTTCTATTGAATGAATGACGCCATTATACCTGTCTAAGGAGAGAGCAGAGAGAAAGGGAGCATTGTAGGCTATCAGGACAAAAACAATCAGAGCGAGAGATAAGAAAGTAGCTGTTGAGTTACAGAAGGACTGAATCTCATGCAGCCTGTGAGAAAGTTGTGTGTCTAGTAAAGTTGTGTGACATTGTTATGCAGAGAGAAAGAGAGAGTGATAGACAGAGCTAATATACACTATATTCTTCTTCTCCTTGCAGATAAGGGATTAGATTTGAATGACAACAAAAGCTGCCGACTTTATTATGCTCAATATGGCCGCCTCTGATGTTATTAATAGTCAACATTCTCAGAGAACAGATCAGCACACAATCACACACAACCTCTCTCTGTCTCTGTCCCTCTATATGTCTCTGTTTCTTTCTCACTCAACACAATCACACACAACCTCTCTCTGTCTCTGTCCCTCAAAATGTCTCTGTCTCTTTCTCACTCAACACAATCACACACAACCTCTCTCTGTCTCTGTCTCTCTATATGTCTCTGTCTCTTTCTCACTCAGCACAATCACACACAACCTCTCTCTGTATCTGTCCCTCAAAATGTCTCTGTCTCTTTCTCACTCAACACAATCACACACAACCTCTCTCTGTCTCTGTCCCTCAAAATGTCTCTGTCTCTTTCTCACTCAACACAATCACACACAACCTCTCTCTGTCTCTGTCCCTCTATATGTCTCTGTTTCTTTCTCACTCAGCACAATCACACACAACCTCTCTCTGTCTCTGTCCCTCTATATGTCTCTATTTCTTTCTCACTCAGCACAATCACACACAACCTCTCTCTGTCCCTCAAAATGTCTGTCTCTTTCTCACTCAACACAATGACACACAACCTCTCTCTGTCTCTGTCCCTCTATATGTCTGTCTCTTTCTCACTCTTAATCTTTATTTTTGTCACCTCTCCCTCTGTCTAGACTCTCTCTCTCTTTCTGTCGCTCTCTCTCACAAAAGTTCCAAAGGAATGAAGACATTTCAAATGTCATATTATGGCTATATACAATGCTGTAACAATGTGAAAAAGAGAAAATAAATAAACATAAATATGGGTTGTACAATGGTGTTTACAATTTACAATGGTGTTTATTCTTCACTGGTTGCCCTTTTCTTGTGGCAACAGGTCACAAATCTTGCTACTGTGTTGGCACACTTTGGTATTTCTCTCTCTCTCTCTCTCTCTCTCCCCTATCTCCCTCTCTCTCCCTCTCTTTCTCTCTCTTTCTCTCCATCCAGTTAACTGTATGTCTGTGTGTAGGCTGGGCCCACAGCTGCTGCAAGTTGTTTACATCAACACTTGATCAGAGTTTATGTTACAGAGTCCCCCCCTCACGCACACACACTCATTCCTACTAACAGTGACCCTTCCTCCTAACTTTAGCCCAATGGAGCAGAGAGGGTCATATTATTCCCCATGCTGAGATTAGACAGATGCCTGGCTGTAACCATGACTAGGAGGTGAGCAGAGCGCTGCTGTCCACAAGAGAGGCCAGGAGAAACAGGAGCTCTGGAAAGAATTCTGCCTGTCTGGGCCCTGGGAAGAGTTGTGGGAGCATTGTGGGAGTGTTTTGGGAGTGTTCATTATCCCTGAGGAATGTCCTCTACAGCAGAGCCTGTATCTACTCCACAGTCAGTATAGTGTTTTAATTTAGAGTGGATGGGACGACCCCTGACCCTAAACACTGTGATCAGTGATGGAGGGCTGAGGGATTGACACACGCATGCACTGCACGATTGAACGCTCACACACCTGGACATGCCCATGGTGGAAGAGATTTGAAACGATGGATGCGAAGAGGAGAGATGGAAAAGAGGAAAGGGTGAGGGAATGAGAGAGGACTAAAGTATGAGTGGGAATGAGAAAGAGAAAACGGAGGGAGAGAATGAAAGAGAGACCCCATCTTCTGCCTATAATGTCAGTTCTCGTCTGGTTTAGACAAAAGTGAGAGCAGGGCCGTCGTGTGGCAACGTCACCTTGTGTTCTGACTTAATGATACACCCTTCCTCAGCATCCTGAGCCTGGCTCACAGCTACATCCTCAGACTGCATTTGCCCCAGCACTTTCTAATTGGTTTAATACATTGTTGGGACACAAAAGCGATGATAAGAGGGACTAACTTGCCTTGCATCATAATTTGTCACTTGCTGCAGGTTGTGTGTGTGTGTGTGTGTGTGTGTGTGTGTGTGTCTTGACCAATCAGATTCACGGCAATCACAGGTCACGTGGGTCGGGCATGGCACACGTCTATAGAAAGCAGAGCACTCTCTCCACTTTCCTCAGGTATTATAATATACATCATGTCCTGTCTCCGCCTCTTGCTTCAGAAACAGGAAATGGCTCCTACCCTATGAGCCCTTCCAGCTCAAGGCCACCTACCTACAAAATACAACACATAATACAGTGTAAATTGCAATACAAATGATGTACAAATGGCTGTGTCTCTTCACAGTCCCTGTTGTGCCGTAAGGTGCTCTTGTATGTGCTGTTTTGATTTATTTGGCTTTATTGCTTGGGGTGGCAGAGAGTTCCATGTAGTCATGGCTCTATTTAATACTCTATGTTTATAGCCTAAGTCAATTTATTTATGTTATGAAAGAATGTGTCCAGATTTCTCTATTGAAGAAACATTGGGAAATTATACTGTTTTAAAAGTTCATAAACTTGTTATCCCACTTAAAAGACAAGTTACACTTTCAGTGTAGCAGGTTAAAAACCAACTTAATTTGCAACACCCATACTGGAAATCTTTGCAGTTTGGTTGTTTTCAGTAAAATAAAATACAAATCCTGTCTATTGGGACAACCTCAGAGCAGGTTCAACTTGCCTAGCTGCCATAAATTGTCAGTTTTTCACTTAAACAATGGTTTCAGGCTCCTTACAGTTTTGTTGTTTTCAGTAAAACAAATCACGTGGGGGAACTTTAGAGCAGGCCAACTTGCCTGACTGCTCAGTACACTCAGTACACAACCCTGAAGGTCCCTGCTGCAACTAGGTTCCAGAGTTTTGCCTGGTTACCATCAGGTGCCACCACTGAAAGGGAGCCAGCAGAATGAAAAGCAGCCACATTCCAACTGGAGACCTCCACACGGCCCGTGTGTGTGTGTGTGTGTGTGTGTGTGTGTGTGTGTGTGTGTGTGTGTGTGTGTGTGTGTGTGTGTGTGTGTGTGTGTGTGTGTGTGTGTGTGTGTGTATGTGTGAGTGTGTGTGTGTGCGTGCGTGTGTATGTGTGTGTATGTGTGTGTTGTTGGGTGGGGGTGTTGAAATTGAGAAATGCATTACCCCCTTGCATCTTCAAAGTAATACAGAGCGATCTGTACTCTCTCTGTAGCGCTTTGAGATGTGGATGGGGGGCATTGGAAGCAGGCTAGCAGGCTAGCAGGCTAGGGGCATAAGGGGACAGCTACTGTAGCTCTTAGCAGAAACACACTCACAAAGCACAGGAAGGGATAGAAATTTGATCAAACCAGACACACATACTGAAGAACATTCTATACACTATATAGAATCTTTCTCCCACTGTAGCCTTTAGGTTAAACACAGAGACAGTAGCCTAAACACCTCCAACAAACGGACTTAGGTGCAGCCAGGTTACAAATAATGCCATAGGACAAAGGAGAAGAATATCTGCACAATGATTCAGCCACTGAAGGTCTTCAGCACCTCAACGCGTAGTGGTGTGTTGGATGGGATGGATGGCATCACACAAGTTGATCAAAAGTGTATCTACACTGCCCTCATCTGAACATAAAGTAGAATTGCAGCATTAGAGTAGAGAAGATGAGGGGAGAGGAGGAGAGGGGGGGATGAGGGGGAGAGATGAGAGAGAGAATTATAAATATTTAATTTTTTATTTATTTAACCTTTATTTAACCAGGAAAAGTCCATTGAGACCCAAAGTCTGTTTTTCAAAGGAGACCTGACCAAGAAGGCATCAATCAATACATTACAGAAATAAAACTTACAACAATACAATACAGCACAACATGATCCAGGTAAAAAAAACATTTACACTCCTCTGTAACACAGTCTCCCATCAAAATGTTTCATTCATTCGGTGGCACTAACATATCTAGATGCAGCATAGATTGTAGACTATTCTTTGCCTCTTGTGGCCAAGATGAGAAGCAGTCTTGGCTAATAGTGTAAATGTCCTGGGGACTTTAAGTAGCAACCACCTAGCAGACCAGGTATGGTAACTGCTGGTGGTGAAGGAGACCAGACTACAGAGGTAAAGAGGGAGTTTACCCAAAAGGGATTTGTAGGTGAATGCACCAATTTGTAAGTCGCTCTGGATAAGAGCGTCTGCTAATTGACTTAAATGTAATGATGTAAATGTAGATGAACACACACAAATGTAGCGTTCCTACACACACACACACACACACACACACTGATTATAAAGGCAGATTAAGTGTAGCAGCAGTGCAGTGGATGAGGAGATGAAGAGGTTTAGGAGACAGACAGAGATGGGATCATTGTATCGATCACTCAATCTACAGACTCCCACAGCACAGATGGTGGTGTCATCTGGTCTCAAAAAGGTCAGGGGTCAAGTGACACTCATTTGCTTCTTCATCTCTTTCTTTCACTTATCCCTATTCCTCTCTCTTTCTTTTCTTTCCTCACAAAGCAGAGGGGTCAACTCTAGTATCATGCATTCCTTCTCTCTGTCTTTCTCTCTTCCCCATCTTTCTCCTTCTATCTGACTCTCTCTCTCTCTCTCACCCTCTCAGTCCCAGGGGGGTATGTTCAGTTTAGGTAGCTAGAGAGCCCCCCCCCCCCCCCCTCTCTCTCTCTCTCTCTCTCTCAGTCCCAGGGGGTATGTTCAGTTTAGGTAGCTAGAGAGCCCCCCCTCTCTCTCTCCCTCTCTCTCTCTCTCTCTCTCTCTCTCTCTCTCAGTCCCAGGGGGGTTGTTCAGTTTAGGTAGCTAGAGAGCCCCCCCTCTCTCTCTCCCTCTCTCTCTCTCTCTCTCTCTCTCTCTCTCTCTCAGTCCCAGGGGGGTTGTTCAGTTTAGGTAGCTAGAGAGGCCCCCCCCCCCCTCTCTCTCTCTCTCTCTCTCTCTCTCAGTCCCAGGGGGTATGTTCAGTTTAGGTAGCTAGAGAGGCCCCCTCTCTCTCTCTCCCTCACTCTCTCTCTCTGACTCACACAGACCTCTCTATCAAAACAGCTTCTGTGATTGAATAAACATCCCCCAACTTCAATACAAACACAGAGTTGGGGAATACGAAATATATTTTGTAATTATCATGGTTGTTTGCACTTTGTTGTGTATGTGAGCGAGTGCATGTATGAGTGTAATCCTATACATGCAAAGATGCCCATATCTTACCAAAACCAGACTTACACTAAAACATGTATTCCCTTCCTTTTCCACTAGGTGACTTTACTAGGAGGCATGCAGAGAACAACTCTCCTGTGACGCAAAGAACACACTGTGTGTGTGTGTGTGTGTGTGTGTGTGTGTGTGTGTGTGTGTGTGTGTGTGTGTGTGTGTGTGTGTGTGTGTGTGTGTGTGTGTGTGTGTGTGCACTGTCTCTCCCACTGGGCACACACTGGTTGAATCAACATTGTTTCAACTTCATTTAAATGCAATTACATTGAAACAACGTGGAATAGACGTTGAATTGACATCTGTGCCCAGTGGGCTGCGTGTGTATGACAGTGGCCTTTTCACCTCCACCATAACAGTGTTAGTGTTCCACCATAACAGTGTTAGTGCTGGGAGCAGGCTGTGAGCAGAATGGGAGCAGAGTGGGAACAGGCTGGGAACAGAGTGGGAGCAGAGTGGGAGCAGAGTGGGAGCAGAGAGGGAGCAGGCTGTGGGCAGAATGGGAGCAGAGTGGGAACAGGCTGGGAACAGGCTGGGAACAGAGTGGGAACAGAGTGGGAGCAGAGTGGGAGCAGAGAGGGAGCAGAGTGGGAGCAGAGTGGGAGCAGGGTGGGAGCAGGGTGGGAGCAGAGTGGGTGCAGAGTGGGAACAGAGTGGGAGCAGAGTGGGAGCAGTGTGGGAGCAGTGTGGGAGCATGTGGGAGCAGTGTGGGAGCAGTGTGGGAGCAGGCTGGGAGCAGAGTGGGAGCAGAGTTGGAGCAGGCTGGGAGCAGAGTGGGAGCAGATTGGGAGCATTCTGGGAGCAGACTGGGAGCAGACTGGGAGCAGTGTGGGAGCAGACTGGGAGCAGGGTGGGAGCAGAGTGGGAGAAGCCTGGAAACAGGGTGGGAGCAGGGTGGGAGCAAGGTGTCGGGCCGGGTGAATTGAGTTGTCATGTTAAAGCAAAGCATGTTTATTGAACATGTTATGCCTATCCCATACATTCTGAAAAGTTATGCAGCAAATGATATACATATGTAATATTGCAGAGAGTATTGCGGGCTACAAACTCTTGTACACAGAGATGAATGCGTAGACAAGTAACGAATTAACAGCTGCCATGCAGGCTGGCCTGTGATGGTGTCTGAAAGAGGGGATGGAGGATCAGAGGGTTCACATGACACAGAGAGATAATAGTATGGCCTGATAACCTCAATAACAATCTCAATCTGAGTTCTGTGTGTGTGTTAGTGTGTGCGTGTGTGTGTGTTAGTGTGTGTGTGTGCGTGTGTGTGTGTGTGTGTGTGTTAGTGCGTGTGTGCGTGTGTGCGTGTGTGTTAGTGTGTGTGTGTGTGTTTGTGTGAGAGCGTGTGAGCGTGTGTGTGCGTGTGCACGTGCACAGAAGCAAAGAGCTGATCAGAGATGTCCCTGGAGCCAGCTAGCTATCAATGTGGGCCTTGAAACAAGATGCATTAAACATTATGTTCCCTCAATGTTCTCCCAATATTCACCAACCCCTCTGAGAGACCACAGAGACACCCCCCTACACCAACCCCTCTCATATACTGTAGCTAGGAATTTACTTTGCAACTTCTCCAGAGTACTGTGAGAGTGTGAGTGAGGCAGGGGGGACCCTGTACTGCTATGCCCCCCAGGTAGAACCAGAACCAGGCTATAGGAGGAAAACCTACACAGTGCCCTCCAGGTAGAACCAGGCTATAGGAGGAGAACCTACACAGAGCCCCCCAGGTAGAACCAGGCTATAGGAGGAGAACCTACACAGTGCCCTCCAGGTAGAACCAGGCTATAGGAGGAGAACTGACACAGTGCCCCCAGGTAGAACCAGGCTATAGGAGGAGAACCTACACAGTGCCCTCCAGGTAGAACCAGGCTATAGGAGGAGAACCTACACAGAGCCCCCCAGGTAGAACCAGGCTATGGGAGGAGAACCTACACAGTGCCCCCAGGTAGAACCAGGCTATAGGAGGAGAACCTACACAGAGCCCCCCAGGTAGAACCAGGCTATAGGAGGAGAACCTACACAGTGCCCCCAGGTAGAACCAGGCTATAGGAGGAGAACCTACACAGTGCCCTCCGGGCAGAACCAGGCTATAGGAGGAGAACCGACACAGTGCCCTCCAGGTAGAACCAGGCTATTGGAGGAGAACCTACACAGAGCCCCCAGGTAGAACCAGACTATAGGAGGAGAACCTACACAGAGCCCCCAGGTAGAACCAGGCTATAGGAGGAGAACCTACACAGTGCCCTCCAGGTAGAACCAGGCTATTGGAGGAGAACCTACACAGAGCCCCCAGGTAGAACCAGGCTATAGGAGGAGAACCTACACAGTGCCCTCCAGGTAGAACCAGGCTATTGGAGGAGAACCTACACAGTGCCCCCAGGTAGAACCAGGCTGTGAGGTTTGATGACTCAGAGCACAGCAGCAGATTTAACAGGTCACACATAATTAGATGTACACTCTATCACTGTGACAGAGCTTTAGGTGGAGTTGTTGCAGTCCTTGCAGTTGTTCCTATACTTCTGGTATACATCTCCAGTCCTCTCTGACTGTAGGAAAGCACGTGAACAGGCTGAAGAGAGAAAGTGAGTTATTGGGTTGGATTTAACCCAGGTGTTGAGTCAGGTTGGCCAAAAATGTCTGAAGAAATGGAGGTGATATGGGTAAGCTCTGGTATACTCTCTATCCCTCCCTCCCTCCCTCCCTCCCTCCCTCCCTCCCTCCCTCCCTCCCTCCCTCCCTCCCTCCCTCCCTCCTGTGAAAGCCAAACAGTCTACATCCACGGACAACAAACTAAACTCATTACAGCAGTTACACAACTGCAGAGAACAGAGTAGTTTGTGTGACACTGCTGGTCAGAGAGAAAGAGAGAAAGAGAGAGTGAGAGCGAGAGAGGAGGAGAGATAGATAGAGAAAGAGAGGAGAGAGATGAGGAGAGAGTTGGAGAGAGAGAGAGAGAGAGATATGCCTTTCCTTCCATAATTAAAGAAAAGAAAAAGAACAACAACAGAAGAAAGGAAAAAAAGGCTGAGGGGGAAGAGAGAGGAGGAGATGAGAGAGGAGGAGAGGAGAGAGGAGGAGAGGAGAGAGTGAAGAGAGGAGGAGTGTGGGGTGAATTGAAAGGGACTTTTGGGTTGCAGTAATGAAGGCTGCTTGATTGAAACCAACCACTCGAGAGGTTCACACACAAAAAACTTTTGGCACCAAAGGTCCACTGCCTGCCCTTAATAGACAATTACAGAAACACACACACACACGTGTACACACACACACACACGTACACACACACGTACACACACACATACACACACTTGCACAATGACTGCAATGAACTCACAAACAAAATCATAAACACACACACACACACACATGCACGCATGCACACCCACAAACACTCAACTTGAGTTTTTCTGACCATCCTGCCCCATAAAATGTACTGTCATCTGTACTGCCTTCTCACTTTCTCTCAGTGGATATGTTCAGTATATGTCCAGTATACAGTGCATTCGGAAAGTATTCAGACCCCTTCCCTGTTTCCACATTTTGTTATGTTACAGCCTTATTCTAAAATGGATAAAAATAAATATATCCTCATCGATCTACACACAATACCTCACAATGACAAAGCGAAAACAGGTTTTTAATGATTGACCTGATGGTGGTGTCTGAATCTCATGATGAAACACACAGGTTTTATATTTAATGTAGACATTTCTTTATAGACCTCACTCACCCTGCTCAGTGTCAACTGATCATTCTGAGACAGAAATGCGTATTCTCTACTATTCTGAAAATAAAACTGTGAAGGACCTCGGCGTTACTCTGGACCCTGATCTCTCCTTTGACGAACATATCAAGACTGTTTCAAGGACAGCTTTATCCATTTACGTAACATTGCAAAAATCTGAAATGTTCTGTCCAAAAATGATGCAGAAAAATTAATCCATGCTTTTGTTACTTCTAGGTTAGACTACTGCAATGCTCTACTTTCCGGCTACCCGGATAAAGCACTAAATAAACTTCAATTAGTGCTAAATACGACTGCTAGAATCCTGACTAGAACCAAAAAATTTGATCATATTACTCCAGTGCTAGCCTCCCTACACTGGCTTCCTGTTAAGGCAAGGGCTGATTTCAAGGTTTTACTGCTAACCTACAAAGCATTACGTGGGCTTGCTCCTACCTATCTTTCCGATTTGGTCCTACCGTACATACCTACACGTACGCTACGGTCACAAGACGCAGGCCTCCTAATTGTCCCTAGAATTTCTAAGCAAACAGCTGCAGGCAGGGCTTTCTCCGATAGAGCACCATTTTTATGGAATGGTCTGCCTACCCATCTGAGAGACGCAGACTCGGTCTCACCCTTTAAGTCTTTATTGAAGACTCATCTCTTCAGTAGGTCCTATGATTGAGTGTAGTCTGGCCCAGGAGTGTGAAAGTGAATGGAAAGCCACTGGAGCAATGAACCGCCCTTGCTGTCTCTGCCTGGCCGGTTCCTCTCTCTCCACTGGGATTCTCTGCCTCTAACCCTATTTCAGGGGCTGAGTCACTGGCTTACTGGTGCTCTTCCATGCCGTCCCTAGGAGGGGTGTGTCACTTGAGTGGATTGAGCCACTGACGTGGTCTTCCTGTCTGGGTTGGCGCCCCCCCTTAGGTTGTGCCGTGGCAGAGATCTTTTTGGGCTATACTCGGCCTTGTCTCAGGATGGTAAGTTGGTGGTTGTAGATATCTGTCTAGTGGTGTGGGGGCTGTGCTTTGGCAAAGTGGGTGGGGTTATATCCTGCCAGTTTGGCCATGTCCGGGGGTACCATCGGATGGGGCCACAGTGTCTCCTGACCCCTCCTGTCTCAGCCTCCAGTATTTATGCTGCAGTAGTTTATGTGTCGGGGGGCTAGGGTCAGTCTGTTATATCTGGAGTATTTCTCCTGTCTTATCCGGTGTCCTGTGTGAATTTAAGTATGCTCTCTCTAATTCTCACTTTCTCTCTTTCTTTCTCTCTCTCAGAGGACCTAAGCCCTAGGATCATGCCTCAGGACTACCTGGCATGATGATTCCTTGTTGTCCCCAGTCCACCTGGCCGTGCTGCTGCTCCAGTCTCAACTGTTCTGCCTGCGGCTATGGAACCCTGACCTGTTCACTGTGATTACTATTATTTGACCATGCTGGTCATTTATGAACATTTGAACATCTTGGCCATGTTCTGTTATAATCTCCACCCGGCACAGCCAGAAGAGGACTGGCCACACCTCAAAGCCTGGTGTCACGGTTGTTGGGATAGACGGACCAAGGCGCAGCATGATTGGAGTTCCACATCTTTTATTACTGTGAAACTGAAACAAACCAAGAAACACCCAACGACCGTGCAGTACCGTAGTGCTACATGCACTCACTCAAAACAATATCCCACAAAACACAGGTGGGAAAAAGGCTACCTAAATATGATCCCCAATTAGAGGCAACGATTACCAGCTGCCTCTAATTGGGAACCATACAACTCACCAACATAGAAATACAATGACTAGAACACCCCCCCTAGTCACGCTCTGACCTAAACACCATAGAGAACCAAGGGCTCTCTATTGTCAGGGCGTGACACCTGGTTCCTCTCTAGGTTCCTTCCTAGGTTTTGGCCTTTCTAGGGAGTTTTTCCTAGCCACCGTGCTTCTACACCTGCATTGCTTGCTGTTTGGGGTTTTAGGCTGGGTTTTAGGCTGGGCTCTTTGAGATATCAGCTGATGTAAGAAGGGCTATATAAATAAGTTTGATTTGATTTGATCTAGAGAGTGAAAGAGAGGAAAACTGTAGTTCCTTGCAGTTTTTGTGTCATGTCTTGTGTTTCATTATTAGGTCCAGTGACCTAACTTCAGGCCGTAGGGTCAGATCCATCTGTAACTATACCTCTGACCTGGCAGTTAATGGTTATACTCTGTTACACGGAGTCAACAGTCAGTGTACTTAGCTAATTGGTTATACCTACAAATGATGGTTAATGGTCAGTGTTCATTCTCTCCAGTTAACTGTAGTGTACAATGACTCACTGATAATTATCTGACTGAACCACTTTGTGATTGGCTTGGTCAGTTAACAGACTTCCAATTGGGTGATTGCGTGTGTGTGTCTCTCCGTGTGTGTGTGAGTATGTGTGTGTGTGTATGTGCGTGTGTGTGTGTGTTTGAGAAAGTCATCATGCTCAGTATTAAAGCGATGGGGCCCTAGACCGTAGATAGCGATGGTGGGGGTCTTCACTAAATATCTCAAAGTCACTAACAATCTTTCTGCTAAATGTGCAGACAATGCAGTCAGGGCATTAAGAATTAAGATGGCTTCACACTATTAAAGACTTCTACAGATTGGGTTAGAAGGCACATTCCACAATGGAAAATGACTCTTTCTTCTCCTGTTTTTCTCTCTTTCCTTTTCTCACTTTACCTCTTTCAGTGTAGCGTGTTTGGTATTCACATGTTTCTAGGGAAACAGGGATTTAAAACAGCCTAAGCTGGGAATGAAATCCATTTGCCTGTCCATGACATACTATATATGCATGACACTACCACAACACTCCCACCAAGAGTTATTCCAATACTGCATCACATCAATAGCCAAGAACAAATGTGTGTGTGCCTATATGTTTGCATTTCTGTGTGCATAGACATAGAGAACACACACATGGTTGGCAGTCTGACTGACTGAGTGATTTTGAGCTGTCCACCCAGCCAGTGATCTTCCCTGTGGGTGTGGGATCCTGTCTTATCTCTACCCCACACTGCTCTGGTCTGGTGGGCAACTCTGATTCAAAGACCCACATTGAAACAAATTACAAACACCAAAGGCTGTGCAGCTAGCACAAGGTCCAGCTACAAGAGGGCTAACACCGAATCTAGGTACAACAGGGTGACCACAGGGTTTAGGTACGACAGGGCTACCACTGGGATCTACAGATACCACAGGGCTAACACTAGGACCTACAGATATCACAGGGCTAACAACAGGGTCCTACAGCTACCACAGGGCTAACACTGGGACCTACAGATACGAGAGGACTAACACTAGGACCTACAGATATCACAGGGCTAACACTAGGACCTACAGATACCACAGGACTAACACTGGGACCTATAGATACCACAGGACTAACACTGGGACCTACAGATACCACAGGGCTAACACTGGGACCTATAGATACCACAGGGCTAACACTGGGACCTACAGATATCACAGGGCTAACACTGGGACCTACAGATATCACAGGGCTAACACTAGGACCTACAGATACCACAGGACTAACACTGGGACCTATAGATACCACAGGGCTAACACTGGAACCTACAGATACCACAGGACTAACACTGGGACCTACAGATACCACAGGGCTAACACTAGGACCTACAGATACCACAGGGCTAACACTGGGACCTACAGATACCACAGGGCTAACACTGGGACCTATAGATACCACAGGGCTAACACTGGGACCTACAGATATCACAGGGCTAACACTAGGACCTACAGATACCACAGGACTAACACTGGGACCTATAGATACCACAGGGCTAATACTGGAACCTACAGATACCACAGGGCTAACACTAGGACCTACAGATACCACAGGGCTAACACTAGGACCTACAGATACCACAGGGCTAACACTGGAACCTATAGATACCACAGGGATAACACTGGGACCTACAGATACCACAGGGCTAACACTAGGACCTACAGATACCACAGGGCTAACACTAGGACCTATAGATACCACAGGACTAACACTAGGACCTACAGATACCACAGGGCTAACACTGGGACCTATAGATACCACAGGGCTAACACTGGAACCTACAGATACCACAGGGCTAACACTGGGACCTACAGATACCACAGGGCTAACACTAGGACCTACAGATACCACAGGACTAACACTGGGACCTATAGATACCACAGGGCTAACACTAGGACCTACAGATACCACAGGGCTAACACTGGGACCTATAGATACCACAGGGCTAACACTGGGACCTACAGATACCACAGGGATAACACTGGGACCTACAGATACCACAGGGCTAACAACAGGGTCCTACAGCTACCACAGGACTAACACTGGGACCTACAGATACCACAGGGCTAACAACAGGGTCCTACAGCTACCACAGGACTAACACTAGGACCTACAGATACCACAGGCGAACACTGGGACCTGCAGATGCTACAGGGCTCACACTGGGACTTACAGCTACCACTGGGCTAACACAGGGTCCTACCGCTACCACAGGGCTAACACTGGGACCTACAGATGCCACAGGGCTAACACAGGGTCTAGGTACACAGGGCTAACACAGGGTCTAGGTACCACAGGGCTAACACAGGGTCTAGGTACAACAGGGTGACCACAGGGTCTAGGTACCACAGGCGACCACAAGGTCTAGGTACCACAGGGTGACCACAGGGTCCAGGTACCACAGGGTCCAGGTACCACAGGGTCCAGGTACCACAGGGTCTAGGTACCACAGGGTCTAGGTACCACAGGCGACCACAGGGTCTAGGTACCACAGGGCTAACACAGGGTCTAGGTACCACAGGCGACCACAGGGTCTAGGTATCACAGGGCTAACACAGGGTCTAGGTACCACAGGCGACCACAGGGTCTAGGTACCACAGGCGACCACAGGGTCTAGGTACCACAGGCGACCACAGGGTCTAGGTACCACAGGGCGACCAAGTGGTCTAGGTACCACAGGCGACCACAGGGTCTAGGTACCACAGGCGACCACAGGGTCTAGGTACCACAGGGTCTAGGTAGCACAGGGCGACCACAGGGTCTAGGTACCACAGGGCGACCAAATGGTCTAGGTACTACAGGGCGACCACAGGGTCTAGGTACTACAGGGTGACCACAGGGTCTAGGTACCACAGGGTCTAGCTACCACAGGGCGACCAAATGGTCTAGGTACTACAGGGCGACCACAGGGTCTAGGTACCACAGGCGACCACAGGGTCTAGGTACCACAGTGCGACCACAGGGTCTAGGTATCACAGTGCGACCACAGGGTCTGGGTACCACAGTGCGACCACAGGATCTAGGCATCACACGGCGACCACAGGGTCTAGGTACCACAGTGCGACCACAGGGTCTAGATACCACAGGGCTAACACAGGGTCTAGGTACAACAGGGCTAACACAGGGTCTAGCTATCACAGGAGTAACACAGGGTCTAGGTACCACAGGGCTAACACAGAGTCTAGGTACCACAGGGGACCACAGGGTCTAGGTACCACAGGCGATCACAGGGTCTAGGTACCACAGTGCGACCACAGGGTCTAGGTACCACAGTGCGACCACAGGGTCTAGATACCACAGTGTGACCACAGGGTCTAGGTACGACCACAGGGTCTAGGTACCACAGTGCGACCACAGGGTCTAGGTATCACAGTGCGCCCACAGGGTCTAGGTACCACAGTGCGACCACAGGGTCTAGGCATCACACGGCGACCACAGGGTCTAGGTACCACAGTGTGACCACAGGGTCTAGGCACCACACGGCGACCACAGGGTCTAGGTACCACAGTGCGACCACAGGGTCTAGGCACCACACGGCGACCACAGGGTCTAGGTACCACAGGCAACCACAGGGTCTAGGTACCACAGGCAACCACAGGGTCTAGGTACCACACGGCGACCACAGGGTCCAGGTATCACAGTGCGACCACCGGGTCTAGGTACCACAGTGTGACCACAGGGTCTAGGTACCACAGTGCGACCACAGGGTCTAGGTACCACAGTGCGACCACAGGGTCTAGGTACCACAGTGCGACCACAGGGTCTATGTACCACAGGGTCTAGGTACCAGAGGACTAACACAGGGTCTAGGTACCACAGGGCTAACACAGTGTTTAGCTACCACAGGTCTAACACTGGTCTAGCTACCACAGAGTGACCACATGGTCTAGGTACCAGAGGACTAACACAGTGTTTAGCTACCACAGGTCTAACACTGGTCTAGCTACCACAGAGTGACCACATGGTCTAGGTACCAGAGGACTAACACAGTGTTTAGCTACCACAGGTCTAACACTGGTCTAGCTACCACAGAGTGACCACATGGTCTAGGTACCACAGGGCTAACACAGTGTTTAGCTACCACAGGTCTAACACTGGTCTAGCTACCACAGAGTGACCACATGGTCTAGGTACCAGAGGACTAACACAGTGTTTAGCTACCACAGGTCTAACACTGGTCTAGCTACCACAGAGTGACCACATGGTCTAGGTACCAGAGGACTAACACAGTGTTTAGCTACCACAGGTCTAACACTGGTCTAGCTACCACAGAGTGACCACATGGTCTAGGTACCAGAGGACTAACACAGTGTTTAGCTACCACAGGTCTAACACTGGTCTAGCTACCACAGAGTGACCACATGGTCTAGGTACCAGAGGACTAACACAGTGTTTAGCTACCACAGGTCTAACACTGGTCTAGCTACCACAGAGTGACCACATGGTCTAGGTACCAGAGGACTAACACAGTGTTTAGCTACCACAGGTCTAACACTGGTCTAGCTACCACAGAGTGACCACATGGTCTAGGTACCAGAGGACTAACACAGTGTTTAGCTACCACAGGTCTAACACTGGTCTAGCTACCACAGAGTGACCACATGGTCTAGGTACCAGAGGACTAACACAGTGTTTAGCTACCACAGGTCTAACACTGGTCTAGCTACCACAGAGTGACCACATGGTCTAGGTACCAGAGGGCTAACACAGTGTTTAGCTACCACAGGTCTAACACTGGTCTAGCTACCACAGAGTGACCACATGGTCTAGGTACCAGAGGACTAACACAGTGTTTAGCTACCACAGGTCTAACACTGGTCTAGCTACCACAGAGTGACCACATGGTCTAGGTACCACAGGGCTAACACAGTGTTTAGCTACCACAGGTCTAACACTGGTCTAGCTACCACAGAGTGACCACATGGTCTAGGTACCAGAGGACTAACACAGTGTTTAGCTACCACAGGTCTAACACTGGTCTAGCTACCACAGAGTGACCACATGGTCTAGGTACCAGAGGACTAACACAGTGTTTAGCTACCACAGGTCTAACACTGGTCTAGCTACCACAGAGTGACCACATGGTCTAGGTACCAGAGGACTAACACAGTGTTTAGCTACCACAGGTCTAACACTGGTCTAGCTACCACAGAGTGACCACATGGTCTAGGTACCAGAGGACTAACACAGTGTTTAGCTACCACAGGTCTAACACTGGTCTAGCTACCACAGAGTGACCACATGGTCTAGGTACCAGAGGACTAACACAGTGTTTAGCTACCACAGGTCTAACACTGGTCTAGCTACCACAGAGTGACCACATGGTCTAGGTACCAGAGGACTAACACAGTGTTTAGCTACCACAGGTCTAACACTGGTCTAGCTACCACAGAGTGACCACATGGTCTAGGTACCAGAGGACTAACACAGTGTTTAGCTACCACAGGTCTAACACTGGTCTAGCTACCACAGAGTGACCACATGGTCTAGGTACCAGAGGACTAACACAGTGTTTAGCTACCACAGGTCTAACACTGGTCTAGCTACCACAGAGTGACCACATGGTCTAGGTACCAGAGGACTAACACAGTGTTTAGCTACCACAGGTCTAACACTGGTCTAGCTACCACAGAGTGACCACATGGTCTAGGTACCAGAGGACTAACACAGTGTTTAGCTACCACAGGTCTAACACTGGTCTAGCTACCACAGAGTGACCACATGGTCTAGGTACCAGAGGACTAACACAGTGTTTAGCTACCACAGGTCTAACACTGGTCTAGCTACCACAGAGTGACCACATGGTCTAGGTACCAGAGGACTAACACAGTGTTTAGCTACCACAGGTCTAACACTGGTCTAGCTACCACAGAGTGACCACATGGTCTAGGTACCAGAGGACTAACACAGTGTTTAGCTACCACAGGTCTAACACTGGTCTAGCTACCACAGAGTGACCACATGGTCTAGGTACCAGAGGACTAACACAGTGTTTAGCTACCACAGGTCTAACACTGGTCTAGCTACCACAGAGTGACCACATGGTCTAGGTACCAGAGGACTAACACAGTGTTTAGCTACCACAGGTCTAACACTGGTCTAGCTACCACAGAGTGACCACATGGTCTAGGTACCAGAGGGCTAACACAGTGTTTAGCTACCACAGGTCTAACACTGGTCTAGCTACCACAGAGTGACCACATGGTCTAGGTACCAGAGGGCTAACACAGTGTTTAGCTACCACAGGTCTAACACTGGTCTAGCTACCACAGAGTGACCACATGGTCTAGGTACCAGAGGACTAACACAGTGTTTAGCTACCACAGGTCTAACACTGGTCTAGCTACCACAGAGTGACCACATGGTCTAGGTACCACAGGGCTAACACAGTGTTTAGCTACCACAGGTCTAACACTGGTCTAGCTACCACAGAGTGACCACATGGTCTAGGTACCAGAGGACTAACACAGTGTTTAGCTACCACAGGTCTAACACTGGTCTAGCTACCACAGAGTGACCACATGGTCTAGGTACCAGAGGACTAACACAGTGTTTAGCTACCACAGGTCTAACACTGGTCTAGCTACCACAGAGTGACCACATGGTCTAGGTACCAGAGGACTAACACAGTGTTTAGCTACCACAGGTCTAACACTGGTCTAGCTACCACAGAGTGACCACATGGTCTAGGTACCAGAGGACTAACACAGTGTTTAGCTACCACAGGTCTAACACTGGTCTAGCTACCACAGAGTGACCACATGGTCTAGGTACCAGAGGACTAACACAGTGTTTAGCTACCACAGGTCTAACACTGGTCTAGCTACCACAGAGTGACCACATGGTCTAGGTACCAGAGGACTAACACAGTGTTTAGCTACCACAGGTCTAACACTGGTCTAGCTACCACAGAGTGACCACATGGTCTAGGTACCAGAGGACTAACACAGTGTTTAGCTACCACAGGTCTAACACTGGTCTAGCTACCACAGAGTGACCACATGGTCTAGGTACCAGAGGACTAACACAGTGTTTAGCTACCACAGGTCTAACACTGGTCTAGCTACCACAGAGTGACCACATGGTCTAGGTACCAGAGGACTAACACAGTGTTTAGCTACCACAGGTCTAACACTGGTCTAGCTACCACAGAGTGACCACATGGTCTAGGTACCAGAGGACTAACACAGTGTTTAGCTACCACAGGTCTAACACTGGTCTAGCTACCACAGAGTGACCACATGGTCTAGGTACCAGAGGACTAACACAGTGTTTAGCTACCACAGGTCTAACACTGGTCTAGCTACCACAGAGTGACCACATGGTCTAGGTACCAGAGGACTAACACAGTGTTTAGCTACCACAGGTCTAACACTGGTCTAGCTACCACAGAGTGACCACATGGTCTAGGTACCAGAGGACTAACACAGTGTTTAGCTACCACAGGTCTAACACTGGTCTAGCTACCACAGAGTGACCACATGGTCTAGGTACCAGAGGACTAACACAGTGTTTAGCTACCACAGGTCTAACACTGGTCTAGCTACCACAGAGTGACCACATGGTCTAGGTACCAGAGGACTAACACAGGGTCTAGGTACCAGAGGACTAACACAGTGTTTAGCTACCACAGGTCTAACACTGGTCTAGCTACCACAGAGTGACCACATGGTCTAGGTACCAGAGGACTAACACAGTGTTTAGCTACCACAGGTCTAACACTGGTCTAGCTACCACAGAGTGACCACATGGTCTAGGTACCAGAGGACTAACACAGTGTTTAGCTACCACAGGTCTAACACTGGTCTAGCTACCACAGAGTGACCACATGGTCTAGGTACCACAGGACTAACACAGGGTCTAGGTACCAGAGGACTAACACAGTGTTTAGCTACCACAGGTCTAACACTGGTCTAGCTACCACAGAGTGACCACATGGTCTAGGTACCAGAGGACTAACACAGTGTTTAGCTACCACAGGTCTAACACTGGTCTAGCTACCACAGAGTGACCACATGGTCTAGGTACCAGAGGACTAACACAGTGTTTAGCTACCACAGGTCTAACACTGGTCTAGCTACCACAGAGTGACCACATGGTCTAGGTACCAGAGGACTAACACATGGTCTAGCTACCACAGGTCTAACACTGGTCTAGCTACCACAGAGTGACCACATGGTCTAGGTACCAGAGGACTAACACATGGTCTAGCTACCACAAGTCTAACACTGGTCTAGCTACCACAGAGTGACCACATGGTCTAGGTACCAGAGGACTAACACAGTGTTTAGCTACCACAGGTCTAACACTGGTCTAGCTACCACAGAGTGACCACATGGTCTAGGTACCAGAGGACTAACACAGTGTTTAGCTACCACAGGGTCTAGGTACCACAGGTCTAACACTGGTCTAGCTACCACAGAGTGACCACATGGTCTAGGTACCACAGGGCTAACACAGTGTTTAGCTACCACAGAGTGACCACATGGTCTAGGTAATAGGGCGACCACAGGATTCTGCTGACAGTTCACAATAGGCCCCCAAGCCTTGTTTCTCAAACACCCTGTTGGAACTTTTTGCCAGTAAGAGCAACTGGGAAGTTGTTTTGTTCTAATGGTGTGCGATTGGTGAGAGAAACACAAGGAGAGAGAAGGAGGCATAAAGAGGAGAGGGACAGACTGGTGTAGGAAGAGCAAGGTAGATTGAAAGGAAACGCGAGAGAGAGAGATTCAAGGCAAGAGGGCAATGTTGGTGAACCCTGTCCATCGCACCAAACTACAGATGCTGTGTGTAGACTCTGTGTTAGACTCTGTGTTAGACTCTGTGTTAGACTCTGTGTTAGACTCTGTGTGTAGACTCTGTGTTAGACTCTGTGTTACACTCTGTGTTACACTCTGTGTTAGACTCTGTGTGTAGACTCTGTGTGTAGACTCTGTGTTAGACTCTGTGTTAGACTCTGTGTTAGACTCTGTGTTAGACTCTGTGTGTAGACTCTGTGTGTAGACTCTGTGTTAGACTCTGTGTTAGACTCTGTGTGTAGACTCTGTGTTAGACTCTGTGTGTAGACTCTGTGTTAGACTCTGTGTGTAGACTCTGTGTTAGACTCTGTGTTAGACTCTGTGTTAGACTCTGTGTGTAGACTCTGTGTGTAGACTCTGTGTGTAGACTCTGTGTTAGACTCTGTGTTAGACTCTGTGTTAGACTCTGTGTGTAGACTCTGTGTGTAGACTCTGTGTTAGACTCTGTGTTAGACTCTGTGTGTAGACTCTGTGTTAGACTCTGTGTGTAGACTCTGTGTTAGACTCTGTGTGTAGACTCTGTGTTAGACTCTGTGTTAGACTCTGTGTTAGACTCTGTGTGTAGACTCTGTGTGTAGACTCTGTGTTAGACTCTGTGTTAGACTCTGTGTGTAGACTCTGTGTTAGACTCTGTGTGTAGACTCTGTGTTAGACTCTGTGTGTAGACTGTGTTAGACTCTGTGTTAGACTCTGTGTTAGACCTTATGTGTAGACTCTGTGTGTAGACTCTGTGTGTAGACTCTGTGTTAGACTCTGTTGTAGACTCTGTGTTAGACTCTGTGTTAGACTCTGTGTTAGACTCTGTGTGTAGACTCTGTGTGTAGACTCTGTGTTAGACTCTGTGTGTAGACTCTGTGTGTAGACTCTGTGTTAGACTCTGTGTGTAGACTCTGTGTGTAGACTCTGTGTTAGACTCTGTGTGTAGACTCTGTGTGTAGACTCTGTGTTAGAATCTGTGTGTAGACTCTGTGTTAGACTCTGTGTTAGACTCTGTGTTAGACTCTGTGTTGATATGTCATCAGCGATTCTCAACTGGTGGGTTGCGACCGGGAGGTTATGAATGGGTTGCGAGTGTCTGAGTAAAAAATACAAATAAATACTCCAGTCTGAACTCAAACGACTTAATCCAGGTAGAAAGTGTATAGAAATGATAATAAACGTAGATTTTTACATAATTTCATTTTTCTATTTTTCTTCAATCACGGTATGTTCAGTATTTTTATTTTGCAGTGCTATTTGGGTTGATGTTGTGGCCGCAAGCCAGAGTTGATTAACTTTCTTGATCAACAAAATGTAATTACTGACAATTAAAGAGGTGGTAATGTTGTTCCCTTGTCATATAATTGCTACATGTACTATCAATATAGCATAAAAAAAAATCCTGATTGTATTTTGGGGATTATTTTTCATGATGCGAAAATTAGGTCGCAACTGAGACAACCTGATTCAATTTGGGTCCCGAGGCAAAACAAGTTGAGAACCAATGTGTTAGATAAACCCAGGTGTGTTGTCAGCATAGATACTGCTAGTCTATTCCAGCTGAGTCCAGCTGAGTCCAGCTACATCAAAGGGACAACAGAGACGAGGATTAAAACATAAATGTCCCACATACAGTACCTCTGAGCTGTTTACATCCCTACAAATGCTTACACAGGAATCCTGAGCAGATCACAGACATAACTCCATACACAAACATCCAATACACTGCAAACAAACACATGCGAGCACAGAGGCACACACACACACGCGCACGCACGCACGCACGCACGCACGCACGCACGCACGCACGCACGCACGCACGCACGCACGCACACACACACACACACACACACACACACACACACACACACACACACACACACACACACACACACACACACACACGGAGGCACACACACTTGCACACACATCCAATAGTCAATATCTGGGTCTGTTATCTCCTCTCTGGCCTTCTCATCTGAGTAATCCTGTTGTTATTTAATCTACTGTGTAGTGCCAAGCTAAATCCCTAGTCAAACAACCGGACACGGTAGAAGGATGTAAAAAGAGAGTGATAGTGGGAATGAAGGTGTGCTCGTGATTGTTTCAGAGCCGGGCATGGACTTCAAAACTTCAACGCTTGCTGACATTCAAATTGTACTCAAATGTTCAGTACCAACTGTACTTGCTACGGTGCTGTCATTGCATTGCGGTTGAGTTGTGTTCATGTGCTGGGTCTGGTCTGGGACCTGCTGGGTGTTACCCATGACGACCTGTTAGCTTTCAGAGGGCTGTTTAAGGAGAGAGAAAGGAGAAGGAGTAAACTAGAAGTGTAAAGGTAGGAAACATGTTATTACTGTAGTTTCTGTTTCAGTAGATCATTTAATTATGCTGCAGGCAGTGAGTTTCTCTGCTTTTAATATGCTCTCTTTTTAAAGGCTGTTTTATAACATCTTCTCTTTTTAAAGGCTATTTTCTGTGGAAAAAGCAGGCGGGCGCTGCTGATTGTACAGAGAGAAGATTCAAAGCCACCAAAGAACGAACGCCCCAATCAGTGAACACTATACTCACCAACCAGGGTAATTCAGAAAAAGGGTTTCGCACACTAGACTCTATCGCTCTCTCATTTTCCTGTCTTTTTCTCACTATGCTCTGCTCGACTATGAGAAAAGGAAACAAACCTCATGCTAATCTAAAAAGTATGCATCACTCTGTGTGTGTGTGTGTGTGTGTGTGTGTGTGTGTGTGTGTGTGTGTGTTAGACAGACAGACAGACAGAGAGCAAATACACAACATTTGTAGTGTTGATTTAGGAGTTAAATTCACTCTGTAAGAATGAAATTAACACTCAGTGGTGTAAAATAACTCCCAATGTTATACTGTGAAGAGTAAAACAGTCCCATCAAAACCACACCCATAATTATCATATTTCCCAGCATGCTCTACTGCAGGTTAAAACATATAGGTTTTAATAACTGTGTTTTTGCAAGTACACAAATATAAATAGCATACATTTTTCTAAACTAATCCAATCAGGTAGTTATATGCATTGCACCTATTAGTGAAAAGGTTGTTACGGTTTAAATGGTTTAGGTAGCCTTATTTATTGAGTTTCCTAACAGTAATCAGGTTTTCATCCAACCTTTTTATGCAGGTAAAGTACATAAACAATGTCATGACATGCCTGATGGAAACAGTACATTTGTCAGTAAGGTTTCCAAATGTCGACAAAACAAAATACGCTAGACAGGATGGGATCTTTTTGTGTCTGTAAAATGCATTATGCAAGAAATGGTGGTGGAAACCCCTTGATGTGCAAATATTGCTATACTGTAATAATCATCATATCAAAGTAAACTTGGAGTCACACGATGCTCTGCGGTGTGGTCCTCCCTCTACGACTCAGGAAAGCATGCAGTTGATTAGGCTACTGTTACGAACCGGCTCAGAGTTCGCAACAAAAAGGGAGACAACGTGGAGACAAGGAGTAACAAAAATATATATTTATTAAATAAAGTAACTAAGTAATTAACAATGGTATGTGTAATCAGTAGTGTAAGTGAGTGTTTTGCATACCTGAATGTAATAATGCAGGGTGTTGAAAGGTGCCAAAGCAAAAAACCATAAAGCCACAAAACTACACAACCAAAATCAACAAGGTGTCTGTGTGGAGAGAGTCTCCCTCATGACTGTGGAAGAGGTGCCTTTATCCTGGGACACACCCGAGCCCAGGTGTTTCCCATTTATCTGACGACCCTTCCAACTCCGCCCACCGGCATCCTAATAAAGAAACAAGAACAAAGAGAGAGAATACGGCAGACAGAGTGGGAGGGTCGTCACACCCCCCCCCCATAAAACCGGGGACCAACAAGGACCCCGGAACAACGTACCAGCCTCTGCCTCCCAAATTGACAAGGGGTTACGTGTTCACAGTTCCACTTGCCCCAACCACCCTCCTCCTCCTCTCCAGACCTCAGCAACCTTTACAGAGGAAGCAACTTTTAAGAGGAAAGAAGAAAACGAGACCAGGAGGGAACAGACAGGAACGACAGAACACGACAACACCAAACAACGGTCAGTCACGTACACATTCAGGAACAGGGCGCACGAGAGAGCGCATCAGCAATCACGTTATCAGTTCCCCGGATATGCCTCACATCGAGATGGAAAGATTGTAAAAATAAACACCATCTCATTATCCTCTGATTAGGACACATCATGGACCTGAAAAAAAGTGAGAGGGTTATGGTCGGTGTAGACCACAATAGGTACTACTCCCGACCCAACATACACTTCAAAGTGTTGTAGCGCCCAAATGAGTGCTAGCGCTTCTTTTTCAATGACCGAGTAGTTCAACTGATAACGGTTAAACTTTTTGGAAAAGAAACTAACAGGCCTCTCAACCCCAGACACATCTGCTTGCAGCAAAACTGCACCTGCCCCCACATGACTAGCATCCACCTGCAAGGTAAATGACAAATCCACACGAGGAGCAGCCAGCACCGGAGTTGAGGTAAGCAACCTCTTTGCATCTTCAAAAGCCTGTTGACAATGAGAAGACCATACGTAAACAGCCTTAGCTTTCAACAATTCTGTCAAGGGAGCGACCACAGTAGAAAAGTTCCTACAAAAGCCACGGTAGTAACCAATCATTCCCAAGAAACGCATAAGTTCCTTTTTTGTAGTTGGTGGTGGAAAAGCATCAATAGCTACCACTTTAGCCCGAACAGGACGCACTTCACCCTGCCCAACCACCTTTCCAAGGTATGTAACAGTTGCCTGAGCAAACTCACATTTAGCCAAATTAATCGTGAGGCGACCTGCAGCCAGACGTTCAAACAAGGCTTGAATACGGGACAGATGTTCCTCCCAGGTATCTGCATATATCACTACATCGTCCAGATAAACAGCGCACCCGGCCAGACCTGCAACAACCCTGTTCATAAGTCGCTGAAAAGTGGCAGGTGCATTACGCAGGCCGAAACTCATAACCGAATGCGAGTACAGACCAGAGGGTGTAATAAAGGCAGAGATTTCACGTGCCCTACTCGTTAGTGGCACCTGCCAATAGCCCTTTAACAGGTCAAATTTGCTCACAAACTTAGCTGCTCCGACTTGATCTACGCAGTCCTCCATCCGAGGAAGAGGAAATGAATCTGGCTTAGTGACAGCATTTACCTTACGGTAGTCCGTACAAAATCTGTTTGTTCCATCCGGTTTACTGACCAAGATACAGGGAGAAGCCCAACTGGAGAAAGAAGGCTCTGCTATCTTACTCTCCAGCATGTACCTGACCTCAGCATCCAGACAACGCAGTTTCTCTGCAGAAACTCTATAGAACCGCTGACGAATGGGGTCAGCATCTCCAATGTCAATATCATGCTCTATCAAGTTTGTACGTGTTGGTGTATCAGAAAACAACTCTGGAAATTTCCAAATCAGACCAACCATCTCTTTTCGCTCATCAACAGGTAGATGAGTAAGAAGGTCGTCCAAAATATCCAGTGTCTCTGAATTTTTCAATCTACCTTGCAATATGCAATCGTCGGGACCAGGAACATCTTCCTCATCATGCACAGACCTAGCATGAGAAGAACCAAAGGATGTAACGGTATCAGCCAAAAGAACAGGTTTACCGTCCTCTGTAGACTCCCACTGTTCAGTCTCCGTTGAACGTGCATAATAGGGTTTTAACAAATTTACATGGCACAGTTGGTGTGCTTTTCTCCGTTCTGGAGTGGCAACTAGATAATTCTGCTCAGTGTACTGGCGCACCACTGTATATGGACCTTGAAACTTGGCTTGAAAAGGAGAACCAATAATTGGCAGCAGAGCAAGAACCTGGTCACCTGGACTAAAGTGACGAGGCTCAGTTCGACGATCAAATATGCCCTTCATCCTTTCCTGTGAAGATGATAGCTTTTCTTTCGCCATTTCACCAGCGGCGTACAAGCGTCGCCGGAAATCACACACATACGATAACAGGGACTGAGGAGGCTCGGGAGACTTCCAATCATCCTGGAGAACAGATAAAAGTCCACACACCCTATGTCCAAACACAAGGTCATTTGGACTGAAACCTGTGCTCTCCTGTGAAACCTCCCTAGCGGCTAACAGTAACCAAGGCAACCCCTCCTCCCAATCCTTATCCATCTCAGTACAATAAGCTCTCAACAAAGACTTAAGTGTTTGATGGAAACGTTCCAGTGCTCCTTGACTTTGCGCATGATAGGCGCTAGACAAATTGTGTTTAATATGGAGCTGTTGGAGAACCTGACCAAAGAGATTAGAGGTGAAATTTGATCCTTGATCACTCTGAATGACCTTAGGGATTCCAAACAGTGAGAAAAACTGAGTCAAAGCTTTTAACACAGACTTAGTCGTGATAGACCGGAGAGGATAGGCAGCAGGAAACCTAGGGGTCTGACACATCACAGTCAACAAATAATTACTACCTTTTTTAGAACGAGGCAGAGGACCAACACAATCAATAATCAGGTACTCAAAAGGTTGGCTGAGTACCGGAATAGGAAACAGTGGTACCGGCTTAATAGCTTGATTAGGTTTACCAGTTAATTGACAGGTGTGACAAGTTTTGATAAAATCAGAAACATCTCTCTTCAATCCAGGCCAAAAGAAATGTCTTAATATGCGATTGTAGGTTTTCCTCACACCCATATGTCCAGCAACGTCATTGTGAGAAGTGGTCAAAACCAACTCACGAAGCTTAACTGGTACAACAACCTGACTAATCGCCTCCCCCAGAAAACAACTACCATGAGACATCCACTTTCTCATCAGGACATCCTCTTGGAGAAAATATCCATGTGCAACATCTCCCAACTGTTCCACAGGCACAATTTGGTCACGCAACTTCTCTAATGTGGGGTCAGTCCGTTGCGCATCGATTAGATCGGAGCGGGGTACAGGTAACGGGATAACGGGGAAAACAGTGAGAGACGTCTTTGTGGTATTCTCATTTACCGACGCAGTAACTAGGTCGCCATGGATCATAGAACGCGTCACTGCACACGCAGAGAACACCTCTGGGAAACTCTGCGCACTCTCATCAGGAATCCCTACAATTGACGGTGTAGTGGAAACCACTAGAGCTGGAGACACAACAGGCCACACACGCTCACCAGCCAAGTTATTCCCAAGGATAACGTCAATACCCTCAATAGGCAATGAAGGATGCACCCCCACAACAACCTCACCTTTCACCAGTCCACAATCCAACATTAGTCTATGCAATGGAACTGACAGAGTGTTCAAACCTATTCCCCTAATTAGCACGCTATTCCCTGAATCAGTCTCAGCAGAGAAGGGTAACAGAGATTCCAACACAAATGATTCAGAGGCACCTGTGTCTCTTAGGATCTTCACTGGCACTAGGTTCTTGCTTCCTAACAGAGACACAAAACCCTCCGTAATGAAAGGTAAATAGTCTGGATCAATATGGACTTTCAAATGCCCCTGGGCATAAGACAATATGTCAGGAGTGAACTGATGTGGAACAGGCGCAGCTAGCGCCGTAGGCTTAGATTTAACAAAAGTACCTGTACTGAACTTATCCTTAGACCTAAGAACCGGACATTCGTTTTTCCAATGTCCTGAGCTTTGACAGTAGTGACACTCTTGACCAAAGTCAGTTTTACCACGGGAGTCAGGCTCAACCCTAGTTGAATAAAACTCTGCCCGTGAACCAGAGTATCTCGGTGAGCGAGGTCCAAATCTCTCCGAACGTCTCCACTCACTACAAATACGGGGCTCTACAAAAACTGTTTTGTGAGTCAAAACATATTCGTCTGCCAAAACCGCAGCTTCAACGACAGTTTTAACTTTCCGTTCGTTAATGTACGTGGCTATACGATCAGGGACTGTGTCCTTAAATTGCTCTAACATAATCAGCTCACACAGCCCTTGGAAAGTCATAACTGCAGAGGCGGAACACCAGCGATTAAACTGTGAAGATAATTGTCGCACAAACTCAACATGAGTCTGTTTATCATCCCTTTTTAAAGTTCTAAATCGTTGGCGGTAAGCCTCAGGAACCAATTCGTAAATCTGTAACACCGCCGTTTTAACCTTATCATAACTGACACTGTCGGCTACACTAAGAGCTGAATATGCTTCCTGCGCTTTACCAGTCAGCACACACTGCAACATTAAAGTGCGATCAGACTCAGGCCAACTCCTAGCGTCAGCAACACGCTCAAACAACGAAAAGAATGTCTCAGGGTCCCTTTCATTAAACTGAGGCAACAACCGTAAATTCCCAACAATGTCAAATGTGTCCGGGGCACGACCAAAAGAGGAACGACTCCTAGGTAAATCTGCATCACCTTCCCAGAGCAAACTCCCCTGAGAGCTTTCCTTCCCTAACCAACTCTAGTCGCTCTTGTTGCAGCTTGATTTTAGCACTCTCCAATTCCAATTCCTTTTCATATTTCAACCGATCAGCACGCTCCATATCCTGTTTAAATTCCAATTCCTTCTCATATTTTACACGATCATGCTCGAGCGTCTCACGATCGTGCTCTAGCTGTAACAGAAGCAGCTCTTTCTGCTGTTCAAAAAGAAGACTACTAGGACTAACCGATGGAGCGGTAATTGTAACATATCGGGGAGACGGCGAGTCCTCAGCAGAGGCTGCCCCAGTGGTAACGTCAAGAATACCACTCTCCATCAGATTGGCCTTCAATATTAACCTAATAGAATTTTTTAGACGTTTATCACTAATTTCAACCTTGTAGTGTTCAGCAACCTTCAACAGCTGTTCTTTAGTACATAAGTCTAACAGTTCCTCTGATGGAAAGCGAATGAACTCGTCTACATTAGACGCCATAGTCAGAGAGAAAAAAAAAAATCTCACTCAACCCCTCTGAGCACACCAGACCACAACAAGAGAAATAACAATCACACTGGCACCACAGAAAGAGATGAGATATGGAGCTTCCCCAAAACCTACATTAACTCAACCCTAGTCTTCATGCAGATTTGCGGTGGGTAATTATGCACTGTAGCCCGCTGGCGAGGAAGTAACCCCCCAGCACGCTGGTAGATTCCACCAAGCCACGGATGTGCTCCCGAGACAACTGCTCAGTCCACAGACACCACACAAAAATAACAAACATTAACAATGCCCAACATATTCCAAAAAAATGAAACACGTCGCTAAGCCTATCAGGGGAAAAAGGCTATAGCTCCAGGTAGTAAGTTTCACTACCCTATCCAAATCTCCCACCGAGGTACACAGCTGATTGCACTCACGTCCTCAGACCAATGTCCCAACAACAAGTAGAACAAGCGTTTCCAGGCTGGGCAGGGCCTGGAAACTAACCAATGTACTCTCTCCAACACAGCACACAAACCAAACAAACAAAAGCAACCAGTACTGAGCACCAAACTCAAACTAACAAAATATACAAACAAAGTACCTACAAAATTTAACATACCTCCACGTTTTCTCCCAAACACAATCCGTTCAGGATCCCGGATGAGCCCCCACTTGTTACGAACCGGCTCAGAGTTCGCAACAAAAGGGAGACAACGTGGAGACAAGGAGTATCAAAAATATATATTTATTAAATAAAGTAACTAAGTAATTAACAATGGTATGTGTAATCAGTAATCAGTAGTGTAAGTGAGTGTTTTGCATACCTGAATGTAATAATGCAGGGTGTTGAAAGGTGCCAAAGCAAATAACCAAAAAGCCACAAAACTACACAACCAAAATCAACAAGGTGTCTGTGTGGAGAGAGTCTCCCTCATGACTGTGGAAGAGGTGCCTTTATCCTGGGACACACCC
The DNA here is from genome assembly GCF_901001165.1 of Salmo trutta. Taxonomy (NCBI): domain Eukaryota; kingdom Metazoa; phylum Chordata; class Actinopteri; order Salmoniformes; family Salmonidae; genus Salmo; species Salmo trutta. The sequence goes on from NC_042979.1 coordinate 31,168,627, forward strand.
GAGCCCAGGTGTTTCCCATTTATCTGACGACCCTTCCAACTCCGCCCACCGGCATCCTAATAAAGAAACAAGAACAAAGAGAGAGAATACGGCAGACAGAGTGGGAGGGTCGTCACACTACAGATGAAATGATGTTCTTCACAGGGTGGTGAAAGTGAACGTGATGAGATTGATGCTCATTTCCAATAAATATCGAGGGTCTTATTCTGGTGACATGATGATTGATGCTTGGCCGCCGTTTGACGAATAATAATGATCTTGTCCATAATAATGTCATAATGTAGGTCGACTGCTCGCACTGTATCTGCAAGCTGTTGCCTATAGTGTACGTGTCAATACCAGAGAAGGCACATTCCCTATGTAACACATGTTTTGGCGAAAAAAAACATCAGTTGAGTTAAAAATGTTACGGAACCCATTTGAAGTAATGAAATGAGATGATCGTTAAATAAATAAAAAAATGATAAAGCTGTAAAACAGTTAGGATGAAAGTGCAGAGTAACTTCTGAACAGTAACTTCCAGTACTGTCACTGATCCACAAGATGCTACTCTAATACACCCAAGCAACAACCAGCACTGAGTCTGGTATAAATATTAATTCTGTGCTTGTTTGTGATGTGTGTGAGAGAGATGAGGGGCTGGTGTAGTTCCTCTAGCTAGTGGGATATGAGACCTAGAAGCAAGTTTTCAATAGAACCAACCAATAGATTAATTATTGAAGCAAACTAAAAGAGTTCCGCTCTGATTAATATTTTACAACCAGAGAGAGAGCTAGAGAGACAGCAACACACACACACACACACACACACACACACACAGCAGACGTACGCACACCAGACAAACAAGGGGAAGAATGTCCTGATTAGGCGATCAGTAAACTTCCAGTGTGTGTGTGTGTGTGTGTGTGTGTGGGGGGGGGATGCGTGTGTGTAAGCACGTGTGTGTGTTTGTATTTGTGTGTGTGAGTTACATAATTGCATCCATTGTGATGCTAAATACACAGTTAACACTCTCCTGTGACCTTCTTCCTACCCTAGCCTATCCTCCTGTCAGCTCTAGTCCAGTCTCCCCCTACTCTGTCACTACACACTATATCACGCACCCTAGTTTCAGTCACAACATACACTACAGTCTAGTCTAGGGCTGGCTTCAATAAACCCTCAGATAAGATGAAGCACTACAGCAAAGATTGTATCATATACTCATTATAGGCCCAGAAATGAATATGAGTACAGAACATGTGTTTTTTATTTTTATTCCTACTCAAGTCCGTTTGTAAGGACATTGAATACCACAGCAAATATTTTCCTCTTCTTTGGATTCCGATGTGGGCATACTGAAACTGTGGCATATCTGAACTCATAGAGAGAATGTTGTGGGAGTGAATATCTTTTCCAATAGACCTATACATGTCTACAGCTTCATGGTAGTGCTCCATGTCATCAGTGATAACTTTCCTTCAAAACGTTCTTCATAGTGAGTGTAGTTTTCTGAAGTAAAAAGACAGTTGCTCATGACATATTTATGACACATCTACAGGAAAATAATGTAAACAGTTAAATAAATGAGGGATACAAAGTATATTGAAAGCAGATGCTTCCACATAGGTGGAGTTCCTGAGTTAATTAACATCCCATCATGCTTAGGGTCATGTATAAAAATGCTGGGCAGGCCATTCTTTTGGCTATTATTTTGGCTATGCCCCCATAGTATGACAATGCCCCCATCCACAGGGCTCGAGTGGTCACTGAATGGTTTGATGGCATGAAAATTATGTAAACCATATGCCATGGCCATTTCAGTCACCAGATCTCAACCCAATTGAACACTTAAGGGAGATTCTAGAACTGCACCGGAGACAGTGTTTTCTACCTCCATCAGGACACAGACACCAAATTATGGAATTTCTCATGAATGGTGTCGCATCCCTCCAATAGAGTTCCAGACACTTGTAGAATCTATGCCAATGCCCATTGAAGCTGAATATTCCAAACAGCTGCCCAAACCACGCCATGGAAACCCAGCTTACACTTGAGGCTTGTTAACTGCAATTTCGCATTGTCAATTATGGCCTCTCTTATACACTGTAATTTCAGACATTACTGACTGCAATGGCCAGTGTGTGTGTTACATTACTGAGTGTACTTGGCAGTGTGTGTGTTCCATTAGTGAGTGTACTTGGCAGTGTGTGTGTTCCATTAGTGAGTGTACTTGGCAGTGTGTGTGTTCCACTATTGAGTGTACTTGGCAGTGTGTGTTCCATTACTGAGTGTACTTGGTAGTGTGTGTTCCTTTAATGAGTGTACCTGGCCAGTGTGTGTTCCATTACTGAGTTTATTGGCCAGTGTGTGTGTTCCATTACTGAGTTTATTGGCCAGTGTGTGTTCCATTACTGAGTGTACTTGGCAGTGTGTGTTCCATTACTGAGTGTACCTGGCCAGTGTGTGTTCCATTACTGAGTGAACTTGGCAGTGTGTGTTCCTTTACTGAGTGTACTTGGTAGTGTGTGTTCCATTACTGAGTGTACGTGGCCAGTGTGTGTTCCATTACTGAGTGTACTTGGCCAGTGTGTGTTCCATTACTGAGTTTATTGGCCAGTGTGTGTTCCATTACTGAGTGTACTTGGCAGTGTGTGTTCCATTACTGAGTGTACTTGGCAGTGTGTGTGTTCCATTAGTGAGTGTACTGGCCAGTATGTGTTCCATTACTGAGTGTACCTGGCCAGTGTGTGTTCCATTACTAAGTATACTTGGCAGTGTGTGTTCCATTACTGAGTGTACTTGGTAGTGTGTGTTCCATTACTGAGTGTACCTGGCCAGTGTGTGTTCCATTACTGAGTTTATTGGCCAGTGTGTGTGTTCCATTACTGAGTTTATTGGCCAGTGTGTGTTCCATTACTGAGTGTACTTGGCAGTGTGTGTGTTCCATTACTGATTGAACTTGGCAGTGTGTGTTCCATTACTGAGTGTACTTGGTAGTGTGTGTTCCATTACTGAGTCTACTTGGCAGTGTGTGTGTTACATTACTGAGTGTACTTGGTAGTGTGTGTTCCATTACTGACTGTACTTGGGAGTGTGTGTGTTCCATTACTGAGCGTACTTGGCAGTGTGTGTGTTCCATTACTGAGTGTTCTTGGCAGTGTGTACTCCTTGGCTGAGTGTACTGGCCAGTGTGTGTTCCATTACTGAGTGTACTTGGCAGTGTGTGTGTTCCATTACTGAGTGTACTTGCCAGTGTGTGTTCCATTACTGAGTGTACTTGGCAGTGTGTGTGTTACATTACTGAGTGTACTTGGTAGTGTGTGTTCCATTACTGACTGTACTTGGGAGTGTGTGTGTTCCATTACTGAGTGTACTTGGCAGTGTGTGTGTTCCATTACTGAGTGTTCTTGGCAGTGTGTACTCCATTGCTGAGTGTACTTGCCAGTGTGTGTTCCATTAGTGAGTTTATTGGCCAGTGTGTGTTCCATTACTGAGTGTACTTGCCAGTGTGTGTTCCATTACTGAGTGTACTTGGCAGTGTGTGTGTTACATTACTGAGTGTACTTGGTAGTGTGTGTTCCATTACTGACTGTACTTGGGAGTGTGTGTGTTCCATTACTGAGTGTACTTGGCAGTGTGTGTGTTCCATTACTGAGTGTTCTTGGCAGTGTGTACTCCATTGCTGAGTGTACTGGCCAGTGTGTGTTCCATTACTGAGTGTACTTGGCAGTGTGTGTGTTCCATTACTGAGTGTACTTGGCAGTGTGTGTTCCATTACTGAGTGTACTTGGCCAATGTGTGTTCCATTACTGAGTGTACTTGGCCAGTGTGTGTTCCATTACTGAGTTTATTGGCCAGTGTGTGTTCCATTGCTGAGTGTACTTAGCAGTGTGTGTTCCATTACTGAGTATACTTGGCAGTGTGTGTTCCATTACTGAGTGTACTTGGTAGTGTGTGTTCCATTACTGATTGTACCTGGCCAGTGTGTGTTCCATTACTGAGTGTACCTGGCCAGTGTGTGTTCCATTACTGAGTTTATTGGCCAGTGTGTGTTCCATTACTGAGTTTATTGGCTACTGTGTGTTCCATTACTGAGTGTACTTGGCAGTGTGTGTGTTCCATTAATGAGTGTACCTGGCCAGTGTGTGTTCCATTACTGAGTGAACTTGGCAGTGTGTGTTCCATTACTGAGTGTATTTGGCAGTGTGTGTTCCATTACTGAGTGTACTTGGCCAGTGTGTGTTCCATTACTGAGTGTACTTGGCAGTGTGTGTGTTCCATTACTGAGTGTACCTGGCCAGTGTGTGTACCATTACTGAGTGTACTTGGCAGTGTGTACTCCATTGCTGAGTGTACTGGCCAGTGTGTGTTCCATTACTGAGTGTACTTGGCAGTGTGTGTGTTCCATTACTGAGTGTACTTGGCAGTGTGTGTTCCATTACTGAGTGTACTTGGCCAGTGTGTGTTCCATTACTGAGTGTACTTGGCAGTGTGTGTTCCATTACTGAGTGTACCTGGCCAGTGTGTGTTCCATTACTGAGTGTACTTGGCAGTGTGTGTGTTCCATTACTGAGTGTACCTGGCCAGTGTGTGTTCCATTACTAAGTGTACTTGGCAGTGTGTGTGTTCCATTACTAAGTGTACCTGGCAGTGTGTGTGTTCCATTACTAAGTGTACTTGGCAGTGTGTGTGTTCCATTACTAAGTGTACCTGGCAGTGTATGTGTTCCATTACTGAGTGTACTTGGTAGTGTGAGTGTGTATTCCTGTGTACTCCTAAGAATACACACACGACTGCAGTGTGTCTAGACTGCCCAGTCCAAAATAGCAACTATCCTTCTGTGTCCGGCTCTAAATACCCTGAATAGCCGCACGTATGCACAGACACGCACACGCACCAACACACGCACCAGCACACGCACACGCACACCAGCACACACACACCAGCACACACACATCAGCACACACACACACACACACACACACACACATACCTGTGTTAGCCCTGTCAACACAACTAGTTCTGCTAGACATCAAGGACAGTTAGTCTTGTCAACAGCTATTTTCCTGTTGGAGATAAATAAAGGTTTCACAGCACAGTTCCCATCACACCATTCAGAGAAACATAGTAAATACACACAAAACAAGAATAGGTGTCAGACTATTACAAAGAGCAGGCAATGCCATGCTTGCCAAGCTATGAAAGGAAAATCCACCCAGTTAGTTTAAGACTCAGTTTCAGGAAGCCCTCTCTTCCTGTGACTAGTGACCTATGACTTCTACACAGGAACAGGACCTGGCTCAATCTATTCACACTACAGTTTATCACAAGCCCTACTAAGGTGAAACTAGGACCGAGACTGCCTATTAAATCTGGTTGTGTAAATTTGTACGTCTAAAATTGTGTGTGTGTGTGTCTGACATTGTTTGACATGTATTCATCTATAGGTATGTGTGTGTGTGTGTGTGTGTGTGTGTGTGTGTGTGTGTGTGTGTGTGTGTGTGTGTGTCTCCATGTGCCTTTTCCTGTTTTTCCACCTAGGAGAGTAGAACAATCCCAGACCGGCCCTGGCACAGGGGAAGAGTTTAAGGGTTTATGTGGGTGTGTGTGTGTGTGGGTGTGTGTGTGTGTTCCACAGTGAGGCAAGGTCAAAGAGCCAAACAAAGTCACACACAAGTTGATGCATCTGGCACAACAACACCGGTGTATTCCTTACAGTCTTCACACACACAGACACACACAACTACAACACTTAGCATGCTTGTGTGATGACTAACCTTGCCTGAGACCTGAAGACTTGCATTATCTCCCCAAGATAATGCTAGACAGCCTGTGGTAGCACCCCACAACCCCTAAACACAATAAATAGCTTAACGTTCACCCTGGAGGAACACTACTAGACCAGTACACTGGACCAAAACAAACAGACCAATACACACATGACCAGACACAGTAGCCATGACACATGCCCCTTCACACAGCTCAGGAGTTCATGGCCTTAAAACAGTTAGGTAAAACAGAGAGAAAATGAATCTGTTGATACGCAGAGTTCATTAGAGCTCCCTGCTGCCTAATGGGGCAGAAGGGTATGAAAATAGCTAATTGATTATTTTTAATGAAGAGCGCAGACTCTCAAACTCCTTGTGTAAACATGCACACACACACACACATGTACACACACAGAACCAGACACACACAAACATTGCATGAAGCACCCTTTTACACACACGCAGATACACACACTCATGCAAGCACACACACATTCTTCTCTATAGAAGAAACCATACATATATCACTCTCCTCTCTGTTCCACGGTGGTTTACGACCAGCAGTAATTACACCTTTTGTTGAGGGGGTGGGGGGGGGGGGGGGTCGGGGGCAAATGGAAGCCTGTCTACAAAACTCAATTCATTATTAAGTAGAACAGAAAACCAGAAGTACTCTGGACCTTGTATGGTAAGATTGGAATACCCCTGCTGTAGGTAAAAGTTAACATGTTTGACTCGTGGATGACAAACTCTCTCCATATTCAGCTATAAATGTAATCTATAATTTATCATGTATCACACAATGTCCTCCTGAACAAGTACGTTCAAGACAAAGCATTGTAAAGCGTGGAGCAAGAGTCTGTTACAAGAGAGACTGTTTCACAATGGTGCAGCTGGCTGCAGTACACCTGACATGTCTCTACACATGCACGTCAAGTCACAGACCCTGCAATGAAGTCTGGGTAAATGAGGAAGTAAAAAAGGCCTCTTTATTCACTACGTTAAATACAGTAAGATCTATGTTTCGGTACAGTAAAACATCTGATGTGTAATCCATTACCTGGTGTTGATAATCTAGGCCAGTAATGGTAAATGGTCATGATATGGAGGTAAGACAGACCATAAAACATGGGTTGGCAGACAAGTTCAAGCCCCAGATTGCTTAGGAACACATTGAAATGAATCAGAGGGAGGGAGAGAAGAGGGGGATAAAGTGGAATGAAAGAAGGAAAAGATAGGAGAGCTATGTGGCTATCACTCCTCTCCTTAGACAAACAAGCAGAGTATCAGACAAGTCAATCATGGTACTGTCAGACCACTTCAAAGTTCAAATCAAACTTTATTGACCGCATAAACATATTTAGCAGATGTTATTGCAGGTGTAGCGAAATGCTTGTGGTTTAGCAAAATGTTTGTTAAGCATCCCCTGGTTAAGCATCCGCTGGTGCCTCTAAGTCCAATAGGGTCTGGGTCCAGCAGATACCTTCTCATGCCACAGACACTGAGAGACATATGAGATGAGACAGGATGTTGAATTGTGCCAGAGAAGATGGTGCGTTACCGCCACTAACAGCAGGGGTGGTGAAATTACATTTAGAATTAGAAGCTAGGCACTAGCTGGTGTGTACTAGCTAGCTAGCGTGTTCTAGCTAGCGTGTGTGTGTACTTGCTAACTAGTGTGTAATAGCTAGCTAGCTTAGCTAGTGTGTACTTGCCAGCTGCACAGGCAACAGTGGTTAAAATAACGCCATGGACCAAAGCTAGTGCGCCGAATAGTATATCTGTAGTCTTCCCTGTGGCTAAGTTGGTAGAGCATGGTGTTTGCAATGCCAGCATGGAGTGTGCAATGCCAGGGTTGTGGGTTCGATTCCCACGGGGGGCCAGTACATAAAGAAAATGCATGAAATGTATGCATTCACTACTCTAAGTTGCTCTGGATAAGAGCATCTGCTAAATTACTAAAATGTAAATGTAGCACACTGATGCCCTGGAACAAAGCTACGGACTCAAAAACATCTATAGGTTGCACGTGCACAAACAATTTGAGATGCCAAAATACCATTTGAGACTCATGTGCTTTGAGATTTGCAGACCACGCCGCATAATCTGCAGCTGGAAGCTTCTCTCTAAATCAGCTATGGCACCGTAGCAAGGACAGACAGGTTGTTGAGACTAGTAAGCCATCTGTGACCGCAGTGAGCAGTTTTTACATATTTTTTGTCAAACTGCAAAAATGTGTTTACTGATATCCCATAAATGCACTTCAAGTAGAGTGATATCTGGATAAACAGCAGTTAAAAAAGTAAGATGACTCTAGTGTAATTCTCTGTTGGTCCTGCTTACAGTCTGCAGCAGGCTGAGTGTTTCTCCAGAGGATATAATGTATCAGACCATAGCTTCCCAGGCTCTGTGTTCTGTAGCCTTCAGTTCCACCTCACTAGCAGTAACACCAGGTCTATAGCAGGTGTTACTCTACAGTCCCATTCCCTCCGCTGATTCCTGTCAGCTCGGGAACGCCGTTCTCTTATTCCATATTTCCCGCTTGGTAGTCCGGTTAATCCCTCTCCTCCAGCTGGCCAGCCGCTCCAAGGCGACTTCCTTCGCTGGCCCAGCCCAAACTATTAATAGAACAACAATGACCGACCAACGACCCAGCCCTGGCCAGCGCCAGCCGAGAGATAGAGTCTGAGAACATACAGTATCACAACAACACCTACCAAAATGGACAGAACATATCACCACGACAACTAGACTAGGGCCGCTAAAATCCATGCCACATGATACGGTATAAATGCTTGAAAAGTCCTCACATGGTATTCAGCGCATTCAGAAAGTATTCCGACCCCCTGACTTTATCCACATTTCGTTACGTTACAGCCTTTTTCTAAAATGGATAAAATGTATAATGTTCCTCCTCATTCTACACCCCATAATGACAAAGCGAAAACAGGTTTTTGATTTTTTTGCAAATTTATAAAAAAAATAAAACAGAAATACCTTATTTATATAATTATTCAGACCCTTTGCTTTGAGACTTGAAATTGACCTCAGGTGCATCCTGTTTCCATTGATCACCCCTGAGATGTTTCTACAACTTGATTGGAGTCCATCTGTGGTAAATTCAATTGACTGGACGGAAGCCACTCCTCAGACTGCTTGGGGGTCCCGCTTGGAGTTTGCCAAAAGGCACCTAAAGGACTCTCAGACCATGAGAAACAAGATTATCTTTGGCCTGAATGCCAAGCATCACATCTGGAGGAAACCTGGCATCATCCCTACGGTGAAGCATGGTGGTTGCAGCATCATGCTATCTGGATGTTTTTCAGCGGCAGGTACTGGGAGACTAGTCAGGATCGAGGGAAAGATGAACGGAGAAAAGTACAGAGAGATCCTTGATGAAAACCTGCTACAGAGCGCTCAGGACCTCAGACTGGGGTGAATGTTCACCTTCCAACAGTACAACGACCCTAAGCCCACAGCCAACACAATGCAGGAGTGGCTTTGGGACAAGTCTCTGAATGTCCTTGAGTGGCCCAGCCAGAGCCTGGACTTGAACTGAATCCAACACCTCTGGAGAATCCTGAAAATAGCTGAGCAGCGACGCTCTCCATTCAACCTGACAGAGCTTGAGAGAATCTGCAGAGAAGAATGAGAGAAACTCCCCAAATACATGTGTGCCAAACTTGTAGTGTCATACCAAAGAAGTTTCGAGGCTGTAATAGGTGGAAAAGGTGCTTCAACAAAGTACTGAGTAAAGGGTCTAAATTTCTATGTAAATGTGATATTTCCGTTTTTTTACATATATTTGCAAAAATAAAAAATAAGCTGTTTTTGCTTTGTCATTATGGGGTATTGTGTGTAGATTGATAAAACAAAAATATTTAATACATTTTAGAATAAGGCTGTAACGTAACAAAATGTGGAAAATTCAAGGTGTCTGAATACTTTTTGAATGCACTGTAAACAGCCGTTAGTTGTAGGCGCTAGGCAGAAGATGCTGTAATCATGCAGGCTTGATAAAATATGGGGACAAGACTGCTAAAATAGTTAACTACTGCCCTCTCCTCTTCTCAGTCCTCACTGCACTGTGTTGTGACTCCACACTCCAGATTATAAATAAATGTAACATTTATACAGCCGGCCCTGCAAGTAGAGAGCAGTCTTGAACCACACAGAGCTCCCCAGAACCACACACCAGAGAGAAAGAGCAACATTAATCAGAGAACTGCAGACTCGAGACAGCATGGAGAAACACAAAGTAGACCAGAGAGAGAGACAGAAAGCTGGGCTAGATTTTCCACTAGCAGTTTAGTGTTTCACTGCTCCTGTTTTGTCCCACTACGAGAACTGAGAGTTGAGAAACACATGTAACAGACCACCATTTGTCTGTTAGTCTTTTCCTCCCTCTCTTTTATCATTCTTTCTTTTCTTAGAGAGGGGCCAGTCTGTTCATTCAGTGAGGGGTCTCTCTCTCCCGCTCTACTCTGACAGACGAGGGTAGCTCTGTTCTCTCTGGCACGTGAAACACTTCCCTCCACACCTCCCTCTCTCTCTCCTTCCCTCCCTCCTACCCCCACTCAACAAAGCCAGCATTCCCACAGAAACCCCCTCAAACTCTGGAGTGAAAAACTACCCCCGTTTTACCGTCCTTTCCTCCCTCGCTCCTTCCCTCTCTCACAGAGAAACATAAGCAGTAAAGAATGGGGACAAGCACAGAGGTTCTTACCTCAGACAAGCTCCCGCTAGGAAAAGACAGGGAATATCATCCTCAACGCTCCGCACGGAAAGCAAACAGCAACAAGTAGTAACAACGAACGACTTCCCCTCCTTTCTCCCTCTGCTCCGTTCTGCAGTAGTAGGCTGCAGTAGCTGCAGGGGTCTGAGGGAGCGTGTGTGTGTGTGTCACCGTGTGAGAGAGTATGTGTGTGTGTGTGAGAGCGTGGTTGTGTGTAGCGCGGTGGACTCCAGTAAGGGCATTGGAGTCCAGTAGGGGTCCAGTATTGACTCTGAGCGCTGAGTTTAGGTCCTCCCCCTTCTCAGGCTCACAGCAAAGAAAACAGCCACCAGAACAGAGGGGAGAAGATCTCTTTCTCTCAAACACTTTTCTTTCCCTCCCTCCTTCCCTCTTGCTTGTTTCCACTTTCAGTCCATGGAACTAACTGCTTTTGTCACTCTCTTTCTCTCCTTCTTTCTCACACACACTGTCACCCTCTCCCTCACACACACGCACACTTTCCCCCTGCGTGCGTGAGTGTGTATAGAGGGAATGCAGTTGTGTTCCAGCGCCCTGGGCTCAAATGGGGTGGGACCTAGACCTCATAGAGCAAAATTCCTTCCTGAGAATGTTCCAATCAGAGTAAGAGTTGTGGTAGACCAGAACAGAACTGCAGGGCTGAGGCCAGGACTCTCTCTCCACCAAACTACAGCTACAAGAGTTGTGCTACTTTCAGTCTCACATGTACTGGGTTTTCCACTGATAATACTGTAAGCCACAATGCTACAATATTCCATATAAGTCTATTATAAAGAGCCAACACTGTAATTGCGTTGGCTGTTCCATACATGGAGATGATGAGAACTTAAATCTGTATAACTGGAAACCTCTCTCACTCCTCTAAATGAAAACAACCACAAGATCAGTTTGAAAGGTACTTTGAAATCCAACCTCATGCATGCACGAAAATAAGCTCCTGCACACAAACGAACAAATCTACCGAAGCTGTGACAAAAATACTTAGCTATGCCTTTGAACTAGGAGGCAGGGGGTTGTCACCAGAACTGGGAGAGTTTCGCTATCTAGCTGTCTCTCCCCATGTCCCTCCGTTCCCATCCCTCCCTCCTTCTCTGATCAATCCTCTCAGGTTACTGCTCCTGTTCTAGCCCAGGAGGAATTGAGGCATTTGTCCACAGAATGCCTCCTCCACCCAGCTCATCCACGTCCACCCCTTCCCAAGGTCTACCAACAGGGCTACCACCTCATCCCTCTCTCAACACCTCACAACCCCTCACTCTGACCCCACCACAAAGCCTATACCAGATCATCCCTTCACCATTACCCATATAACTTAACCGCAGGACTAAGACCTACCCATTCAGCAGACATACCTGTAAATCCGCTTCCTTAAACCCTTCTAACATGACTACAACCTCTCCCCCTAAGCTCTTCTGACTCCCCTGTGATTTACTGAGGGAGAGGGGGAGGTTGGACAAACAGACAGAGAGAAAGAGAGAGAGAGAGAGAACCTGAAAGACAGAGAAAGAGACTGAGGAGAGGACATTGGTATGTGGGCTATAGAGTTACACAGGACACAAAGAGCGAGAGGTCGTGAATCCGCGCCTCATATAGGTAACTCTCTCTGACACACCTTTCTCTTTATCTCTTCCTCTATTTAGCCTTCTCCTCTGTCACTAACCCCTCTCTCCCTGCCACCATCTCTATCACTTTGTTTGTTTTTCTGTGCCAGTGTGTGTGTGTGTGTGTGTGTGTGTGTGTGTGTGTGTGTGTGTGTGTGTGTGTGTGTGTGTGTGTGTGTGTGTGTGTGTGTGTGTGTGTGTGTGTGTGTGTGTGTGTGTGTGTGTGTGTGTGTGTGTGTTTATGTCAAAGTGTGTGTCAACGTATTTGTCTAACTTAGTGTGAGTGCGTACATGTGTTACTAAGCATGTGTGTGTGACCAAACATGTCTGTCAGCAGACTGAAAGGTGAACAGTATCCTTTAAGTCCTTAGGGCTGCTACATGTGTCCTCACCCTCCACTGAGACCGGACAGAAACCCAAGAGGAAAGGAGGAAGTGAAAGAGAGAAAAGAGGATGGGAGAGAGAAAGAGATGAGAGAAATGGGAGTATGAGAAACAGAAAGGAAGAAATAAACGTAGGTAGTGAGAGGAGATGAGAATAGATAGAGATGAGGAGAGAGAAACAGAGAGAGGAATGGAGAGAGAAAAAGCGGGCTAGATAGAGAGAGGGACTGAAACGAGTGCAGCAGGCAGAGAGGGAGAGATGAAGAACGACAGTATGGAGGCGGAGACGCCCACCCTGCTCCAGAACTTTTCCCTGCAGCTCAAACAACACAAACACACGCACACACACACAGACCATAGGAAATGTACAGTACAGAAATGCAACAACAGGCAAAACATTGGAACAGCTCCACTCCGCATGGAACAAGACAGAACTGAATAGCAGAGCAACTTCAAATTTGACTGTGTGTGTGAGAGAGAGAATCTGTGTGTGGAACTGTGGATCAGATGGAGCTCTACATTCAAGGTTCAAACACATCACGTTTTATGCAACTCTCACATAAATGAATGATGATAAATGAATGAAAGAATGAATGACTGAATAAGTGAATGAATGAATGAATTAGCCACATTGCTGTCTATCTGGTGTCTATCTGTTTTGCCTTGCTATTCCCGCACCCATTTTCATGCTGAGTTGTATTTGTATGGCAGCTCCAGTAAACACTTGTGTTCCGTTTGGCCACGATAGATGATGGCTATGGCTTTTAGAATGAGAATGAGAATGGATGGAAGCTGAGGTGAGCAAAACTGTGGCAAGACAGTGGGCAATAGGTATGACACTCTGTATGGCATTGATAACAAATACACTCAACAAACAAACACACATACTGAATTTAAAGTTTAAGAGACAAAGAGATTGATAACTTTTCGCCTCAGAAAGTGAACGATTGAATCTCAAGAGAACAGGAATCCCAGTTTAGCAGAGCAGGAGCTAACTTGGGGAAGTGAGGGAATGTGAACAGCTGCCATCTTGGAGACAAAGCACTTGTGTGAGGCACGTGGGGTCAGCTGACCTGCCTTCCTCTATCCCTCCCTCACTCTCTCCCTCCCTCCGGGACAAGTGCTTTTTCTGGAAGAATTCCAACAGCATTCTGACTTAGAGGGCCCTGAACCAACCTGCCATTCCAGAACCCCATGTCCGTTCCACTAATGTTAGCCTGATCCCTGACACACACACATAAAGAAGGTATGCACAGACACACACACGCACAGGCACACACACACACACACACACACACACACACACACACACACACACACACACACACACACACACACACACACACACACACACACACACACACTTACTGTCATAGATGATTTACTATGGAATTTGTGGTCTGTATATTTGATCATTTCATTTAATGTACCATCAACAACATATGCCTTTTTGGGTTGGAGGGTTTGTATGTTGTCCTGTAGTTCATTCAATGTAATTGGAGAATCCAACGGGTTCTGGTAGTCTTTAATAGTTGATTATACGATTTGTAATTGACCATGTATATGTTTTTGTTGTTTGTTCTTTGATACAGAGCCAAAACGATTGGAGATGTGGTTTATCCACACATCTCCATTTTGGATAGATAACTACTCGTGTTGATTGTTTAGTGGATTCCAATTTTGCCAGAAGTGCTTACGTTCTATGGATTCTTCAGTTACATTGAGCTGATTTCTGATGTGGTGTTCCTTCTTTTTCTGTAGTGTATTTCTGTGATTCACCATAGTGAAGGCGTAGGCTCAGGTTTTCTGCTTCTATGTTTTTTGTTGGATAGGTTTCTCAAATTCTTTCTTAGGTTTTTGCATTCTTCATCCAACCATTTGTCATTGTTTTTCATTTTGTTAGGTTGTCTGGTTGAAATTTGTAGATTTGATAGGGAAGCTGAAGTGTCAAATATACTGTTAAGGCTTTCTACTGCCAAGTTTACACCTAAACAATTACAGTGAAATATTTTGTCCAGGAAGTTGTCTGAAAGGGATTGAATTTGTTGTTGCCTAATGGTTTTTTGGAAGGTTTCTAAACTATTTTCCTTCCATCTATAGCATTTCTTATTATTGTGCAGTTCCTTTGGCCTCATGATTATGTATTGCTATGTTCAGGTAGACTCTGATTTTGCTGTGATCTGATAGGGGTGTTAGTGGGCCCATCTGGACAAGAGGAATTCTTATGTAAGAATGCTGTTTATTGACTATAGCTCAGCATTCAACACCATAGTACCCTACAAGCTCATCATTAAGCTCGAGGCCCTGCGTCTGAACCCCGCCCTGTGCAACTGAGTCCTGGACTTACTGGCTGGCTGCCCACAGGTGGTGAAGGTAGGAAACATCACCTCCTCTCCGCTGATCCTCAACATTGGGGCCCCACAAACGTGCGTGCTCAGCCCCCACCTGTACTCCCTGTTCACCCATGACTGCGTGGCCAAGCACGCCTCCAACTCAATTATCAAGTTTTCAGACGACACAACAGTAGTAGGCTTGATTACACACGATGACGAGACAGCCTACAGGGAGAAGGTGAGGGCCCTGGGAGTGTGGTGCCTGGAAAACAACCTCTCATTCAACGTCAACAGAACAAAGGAGATGTTCGTGGACTTCAGGAAACAGCAGAGGGTGCACCCCCCTATCTACATCGACCTGGCCGCAGTGGAGAAGGTGGAAAGTTTCAAGTTCCTTGGCGTACACATCACTGACAAACTGAAATGGACTACCCACACAGACAGTTTGGTGAAGAAGGCGCAACAGAGCCTCTTCAACCTCAGGAGGCTAAAGAAATTTGGCTTGTCACCTAAAACCCTCACAAATTTTTACAGATACACAATTGAAAGCATCATGTTAGGCTGTATCACCGCCTGGCATGGCAACTGCACCGCCCGCAACCGCAAGGCTCTCCAGAGGGTGGAGCGGTCTGTCCAACCCATTAATGGGGGCAAACTACCCGCCCTCCAGGACACCTACAGCACCCGATGTCACAAGAAGGTCAAAAAGATGATCAAGGACATCAACCACCTGAACCACTGACTGTTCACCCTGCTATCATCCAAAAGGTGAGGTCAGTACAGGTGCATCAAAGCGGGGACCGAGAGACTGAAAAACAGATTATATCTCAAGGCCTTAAACTAAGTTAAAATGTATTTGACCAAATACATTTAAACTCAGTTTTTCACAATTCCTGACATTTAATCCTAGTAAAAATTCCCTTTCTGAGGTCAGTTAGGATCACCACTTTATTTTAAGATTGTGAAATGTCAGAATAATAGTAGAGAGAACGATTTATTTCAGCTTTTATTTCTTTCATCACATTCCCAGTGGGTCAGAAGTTTACATACACTAAATTAGTATTTGGTAGCATTGCCTTTAAATTGTTTAACTTGGGTCACCATTTTGGGTAGCCTTCCACAAGCTCCCCACAATAAGTTGTGTGAGTTTTGGCCCATTCCTCCTGACAGAGCTGGTGTAACTGAGTCAGGATACTAGGACTTCTTGCTCGTACAAGCTTTTTCAGTTCTGCCCACACATTTTCTATAGGATTGAGGTCAAGGCTTTGTGATGGCCACTCCAATACCTTGACTTTGTTGTCCTTAAGCCATTTTCCCACAACTTTGCTTGCAAGTATACTTGGGGTCATTGTCCATTTGGAAGACCCATTTGCGACCAAGCTTTAGCTTCCTGACTGATGTCTTGAGATGTTGCTTCAATATATCCACATCATTTTCTTTCCTCATGAAGCCATCTATTTTGTGAAGTGCACCAGTCCCAGTCCCTAGCAAAGCACTCCCACAACATGACGCTGCCACCCCCGTGCTTCACGGTTGGGATGATGTTCTTCGGCTTGCAAGCCTCCCCCTTTTCTCTCCAAACATAACGATTGTCATTATGGCCAAACAGTTCTATTTTTGTTTCATCAGACCAGAGGACAAAAAGTATGATCTTTGTCCCCATGTGCAGTTGCAAACTGTGGTCTGGCTTTTTTATGGCGGTTTTGGAGCAGTGGCTTCTTCCTCGCTGAGCTGCCTTTCAGGTTATGTCGACATAGGACTTGCTTTACTGTGGATATAGATACTTTTGTACCTGTTTCCTCCAGCATCTTCACAAGGTCATTTGCTGTTGTTCTGGGATTGATTTGCACTTTTCACACCAAAGTACGTTCATCTTTAGGAGACAGAACGCGTCTCCTTCCTGAGCGGTATGACGGCTGCGTGGTCCCATGGTGTTTATACTTGCGTACTATTGTTTGTACAGATGAATGTGGTACGTTCAGGTATTTCGAAATTGCTCCCAAGGATGAACCAGACTTGTAGAGATCTACAATTTTTTTTCTGAAGTCTTGGTTGATTTCTTTTTATTTTCCCATGATGTCAAGCAAAGAGGCACTGAGTTTGAAGTTAGGCCTTGAAATACACCCACAGGTACACCTCCAATTGACTCAAATTATGTCAATTAGCCTATCAGAAGCCTCTAAAGCCATGACATCATTTTCAGGCATTTTCCAAGCTGTTTAAAGGCACAGTCAACTTAGGGTATGTAAACTTCTGACCCATTGGAATTGTTATACAGTGAATTATAAGTGAAATAATCTGTTTGTAAACAATTGTTGGAAAGATTACTTGTGTCATGCACAAAGTAGATGTCCTAACCGACTTGCCAAAGCTATAGTTTGTTAACAAGAAATTTGTGGAGTGGTTGAAAAACGAGTTTTAATGACTCCAACCTAAGTGTATGTAAACCTCCAACTTCAACTGTATGTTGTGTAATTTGTTAGATATTACTTGTTAGATATTACTGCACTTTTGGAGCTTGAAGTACAAGCCTTTCGCTACACCCACAATAACATCTGCTAATCACGTATGTGACCAATAATTTGATTTGATTGTGAACTCTCTGAGAGACTCTGGGTTGAAGTCAGTAATAAAGCAATCTACAGTTCTACTGCCAAGGGATGAGCTGTAGGTGTACCTACCATAGGAGTCTCCTCGAAGCCTACGATTGACTATGTACAGACCCAGCGTGCGACAGAGCTGCAGGAATTGTGACCCATTTTTGTTGGTTGTTTTGTCATATTTGTGTCTAGAAGGGCATATTTGGAAGGAAATACTGTCACCTCCAGGTAGGTGTTTGTCCCCATGTGTGCTGAGAAAGTCAGGTTATTGTCTAGTTCTGGCATTTGTCCTCGGACCTGGAAATGGTTTATCTCCCACTCTAGGATGGAGAACCTGTCATCGTTAAAGTATGGGGATTCTACTGGGGGTTCTATAGGGCTCCCGAGTGGTGCAGTGGTCTAAAGCACAGTGGTCTGAAGCATCACTACAGACCCTGGTTTGATTCCAAGCTATATTACACCCGGTTGTGATTGGGAGTTCCATAGGGCAGCGCACAATTGACCCAGCATTGTCCAGGTTAGGCCGGCGTAGGCCGTCATTGTAAATAAGAATTGTTCTTAACTGTCTTGCCTAGTTAAGTAAATAAAATATAGGTAGCACACATGAGGACATTCTTCTCTGTTGAGATAATTTCCTTATTAATTTCTAGCCAGATGTAAAATGTTCCTGTTTTGACAAATTTAATAGAGTGGGTTAGGTCTGCTCTATACCAAATTAGCACACCCCCTGAGTCTCTTCCATGTTTCACACCTGGTAGTTTGGTGGATGGGACTACCAGCTCTCTGTAACCTAGAGGGTAACCAGTGGATCTGTCTCCTCTATACCGTGTTTCTTGTTGGAAACTCTCTATTTGTCTCTCTCTCTCTTTCTCTCTCTCTCTCTCAATTAAATTCAATGGTCTCTCTTTCTCTCTATCTCTTTCTTTTTCTGTGTCTCCCTCTCTCTGGCAGACAGAGTGGTGTTGAACCATTTGCATGAGATTTACACACTGTCCTGTGAAAAGCACATTCTCTCCATCCATTGGTTCTAACCATGTAACGGGCTCAAGGCTGTGCTTGGCTCTATCTCATACCCTGCAGTCACACCATGTTACACATGGCAACTAACACAAAACACACACACTACACACTGTGGACACACACAATATATTTAAACATTGGTAAACTAGACAGAAGGAGCACATTTCCTAAAACAACAATATTTGCAACCCTTGCAAGTGGGTGGGGTTATATCCTGCCTGTTTGGCCCTGTCCGGGGGTATCATCGGATGGGGCCACAGTGTCTCCTGACCCCTCCTGTCTCAGCCTCCAGTATTTATGCTGCAGTAGTTTATGTGTCGGGGGGCTAGGGTCAGTCTGTTATATCTGGAGTATTTCTCCTGTCTTATCCGGTGTCCTGTGTGAATTTAAGTATGCTCTCTCTAATTCTTTCTTTCTTTCGTTCTTTCTTTCTTTCTTTCTTTCTTTCTTTCTTTCCTTCTTTCTTTCTCTAAGGGGACCTGAGCCCTAAGACCATGCCACAGGACCACCTGGCATGATGACTCCTTGCTGTCCCCAGTCCACCTGGCTGTGCTGCTGCTCCAGTTTCAACTGTTCTGCCTGCGGCTATGGAACCCTGACCTGTTCACCGGACGTGTTACCTGTCTCAGACCTGCTGTTTTCAACTCTCTAGAGACAGCAGGAGCGGTAGAGATACTCTCAATGATCAGCTATGAAAAGCAAACTCACATTTACTCCTGAGGTGCTGACCTGTTGCACCCTCGACTACTACTGTGATTATTATTATTTGACCATGCTGGTCTTTTATGAACATTTGAACATCTTGGCCATGTTCTGTTATAATCTCCAGCCGGCACAGACAGAAGAGGACTGGCCACCCCTCATAGCCTGGTTCCTCTCTAGGTTTCTTCCTAGGTTTTGGCCTTTCTAGGGAGTTTTTCCTAGCCACCGTGCTTCTACACCTGCATTGCTTGCTGTTTGGGGTTTTAGGCTGGGTTTCTGTATAGCACTTTGAGATATCAGCTGATCTAAGAAGGACTATATAAATACATTTGATTTGATTGGATATCTGTTGTTTTACCTGTTCCTTTCTCTCTCCCAGTCTGCCTCCCTCCTTCCCTCCCTCCCTCCCTCCTCTTCCCTCCCTCCCTGGTAGGATAAGAACGCGTCTCTCTCAGTAGGGATCCTGACTTACAAATGGGGCCAAATGGAGTTGTGCTGCGTACTAACATAGATCAGACTCAGGTGCTAACAATACTCACAGCACCAGTACACACCAGCAGCCAGGCTTAATTACACTAACTAATTAACTGATCCTAGATTAGCCTCAAAGCACCAATACACACCAGCAGCTAGGCTTAATTACAGCTTCAATAACTGATCCTAGTTCAGCCTTAATGTGACAATACATCAGAAGCAGGCTGAGACCTTCATTGCAGAATTGAACCAGGATCAGCCTTAAAGCACCAATACACCAGAAGCCTAATCTAGCACTACTGACAGAATATGGCATACTCCCTATCATTAGTATTCATACAAATGTAGGGTCTTAATTTGATCACCCTGTTGCAGGAGAACTTTCCTGCAATGCAGGACATTTAAAACTTGTGGAGTATTTGAGGTTTATAAATGCTTCTGAAGTTTGTAATTCTCACCTTGAAATATCAGACTTGATATTCCCTTACGAAAAATGTATCAACCTCTACAGAAATGTCCAATAATTATAATCCACATAATAATTCACATTTCCTGTTGCTGCGAGATTGTTTTCTTGCTGTAAAAAACTGGCTCAAATTAAGATTCTACATCTGTACAGCTGTGGGCTCCTGACTGGCGCAGGGGTCTAAGGCACCGCATCTCAGTGGCGTCACTACAGAAATAAAATACATTTCATACTGTACACAAAGAAAAGTTGGCAAAACGTTGGCGGAATGCTAAAGTTGGTGTAAAAATGTTTTGGTTTGAAAGGTGTACATGTCATGATAACCTCTCTGTCAACTATCACTCTGAAGCAGTTTACATTTACATTTACATTTAAGTCATTTAGCAGACGCTCTTATCCAGAGCGACTTACAAATTGGTGCATTCACCTTATGATATCCAGTGGAACAACCACTTTACAATAGTTCATCTAAATCTTTTAAGGGGGGGGGGGGGGGTTAGAAGGATTACTTTATCCTATCCCAGGTATTCTCTTTTAAAAGGCTCTGCATGGTCAATCCAATTTCTGCAGTAACCGTACAGCAATTACTGTGATACGACCTCTGCATAAGTCAGGGCATTCATACTTCTAGCACTTTGCAGAGCAGAGCTGTTGTGAAGGAAGTTGGAAGTGAGTATTTGTTTATACAGGACCTCACGCCCTCACCTACCGTCAACCAATCATGTCAATGCGAAGCTATTCGGAACCCTCCACATTGTTCCAAAATTTGGGAGGTGCACGCCGATGCGGTACATAGCTCGAATTGGCCTCTGGAACGCAATTGCGCCACCCCCTCCGTACGGAGATCCGGGTCGCATTTCCAGAGCAAGCATAAATGATCTTTAAGCCTGTCGTGACATTTTTGTTCGTTAAGGCAGGTTTTTTGTTGTCTGTTCGTGCACACAAAAATGTTTCTTGAGGCAAGTCGAAGTTCGGTAGCCAAAGTCTACGCCCTTCGTCAGAGATTGGTCAATAGTACTACTCCTAGTAGGAGTGGGAACTATGGACGGGATTCTTCAATGAAGTGTTTGTTGTCATTCAATGAGAGACGACTAGTTTTCATGCACATTTTTTTCACTTGAGAAATACAGCACCAAACATCTTAGCTAGATGTAAAATTGCACAACTTGCCAAAAATGTCAGAATTCATTTCAGATTTCTTGATTTATCTTAGATTAATTCTGACTATTTTGAGGAGGTGTATACTTGCTATGTTGTTGCTAAGGCGTCTCAAACAGTAATACTAACGCTTTTTAAATATTTTTTTAAGCGAAGGTATTTTATGGTGTATGCAAGGCACAGACGATCACTTCGCCTAGCCGAGTTCTGCTAGGAGCCAACTGAGTCTAGTATGCGGGTGCCTTTAGTGGAAGTAATGCTACTTAAAGTGGCAAATCAGCAGTTGCTGCATACATTTTTTGATGTATAAATTCATGAAATGTACCCACTGATTCTTGAAGAATATCACTTAGAAATGCCTCATGAGCTTACTTTTCAAGAATCAATGTAGTACCCTATCAGAACGCAACATATGAGCTTGTTTTACGCCAATGTATAGCCTCAAAAATGTATAGCCTTAAAAATGTATAGCCTCAAAAATGTTTAGCCTCAGAACCTGGTTAAAACTATATCATGGATGGTCAGGCATCCATAGCTCTGTCTATGAATTTGAGCGTGATTACATTTTTCCAGCCCCATCCCTCAGCTTTTTACTGAAACAGTGGCGGAAAGAACAGTTTGTTATTTTTTCAACTGCTGGTTGGCTACATAACCACTGATTTGCTCAATTTCCTCCTTTCAACAGACCAGGCTGTTTCCATAATGTAGTAGATTCTGATGAACATGGATGAAAACGAGAGTAGGAGAAAGAGAGACTTTCTCATTTATCTCTTCTCCCTCTCCCTCTTTCTGCCCCGCCCCTCTCTCTCTCTTCCCTTCCTTCTCCCTCTGCAGTCTCTCCAATAACCTCAATATCCACTCACCAATCAAAAGTGAAATCCCATCCTCAGTATCTAAATGCAAATTCAGCACTACTGTGAGTACTGAGATCTCATTGGCTGAACTGACTTCAGACTGTTGGCTGTTTACCTCTTAGTACTTCTATACTTCCAGAAATAAGATCTAGCTGTGCTGTGCTGCTGTGTGGAGCTAATATACTTACATTCCCATATCACTCCCCTGGGCCACCATCAGATCTGCATAAATGGAGTTGTGCCCAGATAGAGATTACAATAGTGAGACGTTTGATACATCGCAAATGGCAACCTATTCCGTATATAGTGCACTACTTTTGACCATGACTACAGGCAAAAGTAGTGCGCTATATAGGGAATAGAGTGCCATTTGGGACGCAACCAATGCATGTGTATTTTTGGCGGGTGTGATATCTATAGGACTGACTGAGACAAAGACAGCAGGCTGCTTCCTCTTCGTCCTCACAGCACACACAGATAGACAAAAGGAGAGGATGCTTCTGGTGTGGATGTTGGATGGATGCCCACTGGCGGATGCTAATTAGCCGTTAGCGTAAGTGCTGATTAGCTGCTGCATAAACACACAGACATGCACAAACACACACAAACACGACAGCATGCATAAATGGATACACACACACACACACACACACACACACACACACACACACACACACACACACACACACACACACACACACACACACACACACACACACACACACACACACACACACAGTCATGAGACAGGATAGAGGACAGACCAGAAAACCATCTGTTTACATAGTGTTTGGATGTGATTGAAGCACTGAGCATAACACACACTGTAACACTTTGGTCAATGTATGACCTCAGTGAACAGACTGAGAGGCTGTAAGATGGACAGGACTGACCAGGGAGAAGAGTACTGTCCATATATAAGAGCGGACAGGGTCTAAGTGAGAGCATCCCCCTCTGGACCCAGTTCCATATCATAAAACCCCCTTATAGCACATGACCAACTACCACACGCCCACTTTATATAAGCCTTCACTGCGGCAAAGCATTGTGTGTGTGTGTGTGTGTGTGTTTGTGTGTCTTAGACCAGATACACAAAATCGGAATACAACTAGCACACTGCAGCAAACAAGATTAAATAAAAGCCAGAAATATAAACATCTCTTTAAAAAGAGAGAAACAACCGAGACAACTCAACGCCCTCCCTCCATCTAGTCAACCCTCAAGACTGTAGTGTGTCCCACTTGCAAATGGCTGCTTTGACAATTTCAAACTGGAGTAAAAACTAGCTTGTAGCTGGTCAACATCCAGTAATTCAGTTAAGTTAAAAGAAAGACGGGAAGATGGAGGGAGAGAGTGAGAGAGAGCGAGAGAGAGATATTGAGAAAGAGGACATTAAAAGGGAGAAAAAGGAGAAAAACTATTCAAGGTAAGGACAGTATGGAGGGAGAGAGATATGGAGATAGTTTTTCCCAGTATTTCTCTTACTAAAAAGTGAGAAGTAGCGATAGTATGGTGCAGTCCTTCTTTCTACCAAAGTTTGCCCCCCTCAGGGGTGTGACTGTTCCCCTGGCCCTCGCTCTACACCCCTCCTTGTGCCCCCTCCTCCAGTGGAGGAATTCAGCTCTCCTCAACTAGGACAAAAACACTGAGACCTATTTACATTTCATCCTTTCTCAATTCAATTTCAATTCAAAGATGTTAAAATTGCCAAAGCAAGTGAAGTAAATAATGAACAAAAGTGAAATAAACAATACAAATTTAAAGTAAACATTACACTCACAGAAGTTCCAAAAGAATAAATACATTTTCAAATGCCATATTATACAGTGTTGTAACGATGTGCAAATAGTTAAAGTACAAAAGGGAAAACAAATAAACTTAAATATGGGTTGTATTTACAATGGTGTTTGTTCTTCACTGATATCCCTTTTCTTGTGGCAACAGGTCAAAGATCTTGCTGCTTTGATGGCACACTGTGGTATTTCACTGAATAGATATGGGAGTTTATCAAAATTGGATTTGTTTTCTAATTCTTTCTGGATCTGTGTGATCTGAGGGAAATATGTGTCTCTAATATGGTCATACATTTGGCAGGAGGTTAGGAAGTGCAGCTCAGTTTCCACCTCATTTTATGGGCAGTGTGCACATAGCCTGTCTTCTCTTGAGAGCCAGGTCTGCCTACGTCGGCCTTTCTCAATAGCAAGGCTATGGTCACTGAGTCTGTACATAGTCAAAGCTTTCCTTAAGTTTGGGTCAGTCACAGTGGTCAGGTATTCTGCCACTGTGTACTCTCTGTTTAGGGCCAAATAGCATTCTAGTTTGCTCCGTTTTTTGGTAAATTATTTCCAGTGTGTCAAGTAAGTATCTTTTTGTTTTCTCATGATTTGGTTGGGTCAAATTGTGGTGCTGTCCTGGGGCCCTGTGGGGTCTGTTTGTGTTTGTGAAAAGAGCCCCCGTGCCAGCTTCCTTAGGGGACTCTTCTCAAGGTTAATCTCTCTGTAGGTGATGGCTTTGTTATGGAATATTTGGGAATCGCTTCCTTTTAGGTTTTTGTAGAATGTAACATCTCTTTTCTGGATTTTGATAATTACTGGTTATCGGCCTAATTCTGCTCTGCATGCATTATTTGGTGTTTTACGTTGTACACAGAGGATATTTTTGCAGGATTCTGCGTGCATAGTCTCAATTTGGTGTTTTTCCCATTTTGTGAATTCTTGGTTGGTGAGTGGACCCCAGACCTCACAACCATAAAGGCCAATTCAAGTATTTTTAACCAGATCCTAATTGGGATGTCAAATTGATTGTTCACAGCTTTGTGGAAGTCACCTGTGGCACTGATGTTTAGGCCGAGGTAGGTAGCGTTTTTTGTGTGCTCTAGGTCATCGGTGTCTAGATGGAATTTGTATTTTGTGGTCCTGGCAACTGGATCTTTTTTGGGCCTACAGCAGCACCTAGATCTTCTGCACAGATTCTGTCAGACCTGGGCCCTGACAGTAAATTTCAATAAGACAAAAATAATGGTTGGGGACAGAAGTGCCAGATCATCAGCAAACAGTAGGCATTTTAACTTCAAATTCTCATAGAGTGAGGCCGGGTGCTGCAGACTGTTCTAGTGCCCTCGCCAATTTATTGATATATATATTGAAGAGGGTGAGGCTCAAGCTGCATCCCTGTCTCACCATATGGTCCTGTGGAAAAAAATGTGTGTATTTTTTGCCAATTTTAACAGCACACTTGTTGTTTGTGTACATGGATTTTATAATGTTTTTCTCCCAACACCGCTTTCCATCAATTTGTATAGAAGACCCTCATGCAAATTGAGTCAAAAGCTTTTTTGAAATAAACAAAGCATGAGAAGACTTTGCCTTTGTTTATTTGTTTGTCAATTAGGGTGTGCAGGGTGAATACGTGGTCTGTCGTACAGTAATTTGGTAAAAAGCCACTTTGAAATTTGCGCAGTACATTGTTTTCATTGAGGAAATGTACAATTCTGCTGTTAATGATAATGCAGAGGATTTCCCCAAGGTTGCAGTTGACGCATATCCTGTGGTAGTTATTGGGGTCAAATTTGTCTCCATATTTGTGGATTGTGGTGATCAGTCCTTGGTTTCAAATATTGGGGAATATGCCAGAGCGGAGGATGATGTTAAAGAGTTTAAAATCATCTCTCGCTCTCTCTTTCTCTCTGGGGTAAGAGACAGGAATAGGAGGGTCTGAAGTGGATGAGTTTAGTAAGCATAAACTTTTGAATGTGGTGGTCTTACAGGGAACCCACAGTGATAGTGGTAATAAGGCAGTGTGGGGCATGGAGAGGGAGGGGCAGTATTTAATTAGTCATGGATCAAATGTAAGTGCAGGATTAGCAGTTCTGTTCTTATCGGGCCTAGACCTTAAAGTAATATCTACCTCAGAGGTGGACAAAGGGCGGTTGTTGATGGTCATAGGGGGTTTACTTTTCTGTTTCTTAATGTCTATGCTCCTAATAGGGAGCTGACCGGGTGCAGCTATTTAAGAAGCTTAGACAGGACCTACGGGGGGGCTAGAACTGTACAACATATTACACACTAGATAGGAATTGGGCGGAAGCTCATCTACAGTCAGGGGTGGTATTAAACGATACGTTGAAATAGCATGGACTAATAGATGTGTAGAGGGACAGAAATCAGGGAGGCAGGATCTATACAAGGGTGAAAGTAGTGGAAGGGAGGATTAGTGCAGCAATGCTGGATAGGATCTATGTCAGTAAGGGAAGCTGTAACAGGGTTATGGACTCCCAGATCTGCCCTAGTGGCATCTCAGACCATCACATGGTAACAGTTGATTACAGAGCAGGCTGGTTGGAGGAGCTATAGTAGGACGTGCTCATTGTAATGGCTGGAATGGAATCAATGGAATGGTACCAAACACATCAAACATTAAACACACTGTGCTTCTACATCTGCGTTGCTTGCTGTTTGCGGTTTTAGGCTGTGTTTCTGTATAAGCACTTTGTGACATCTGTAAAAAGGGCTTTATAAATACATTTGATTTGATTACATTGATTCCATTCCAGCCATTACAATGAAACTGTCCTTCTATAGCTCCTCCCACCACCCATTTATACATTTTTTTCACCTTTATTTAACCAGGTAGGCTAGTTGAGAACAAGTTATCATTTGTAACTGTGACCTGGCCAAGATAAAGCAAAGCAGTTCGACACATACAACAACACAGAGGTTGAGATTATTGGTTGAGACTTGGAAAAGGAGGAAAGCTGAGTTTGAGGCAATGGTGGAAGGTGGGCAAAACACAAATAAGGGTGTTTTGCCAGCAGTACTCTGCCCATGGGACAGCTAGGATAAGGTCTACTATGCAGAGGTTAGAGAAGGATATTAGAGACATTTCTGCCTTACTGGGCAGCAGAACTCAGTGTCAGAGAGGGAGTTAGGGCTAAGCAGATGGGTTCCTTTTTACAGGATCAGGTGAAGGGTGCACTTATTAGAGCACGGATTGCCACCCTGACTGACATGGATGCTTCGAGTGTGTCGGCACAGCAGAAGCAGATGTTCCATATACGGCGTCACTCAAGTTGTCTCATCTCGGATCCAGTGGAGATGACGAGGATGACTATGGACTAGAAGTCAGACCTCTACGGAGACTGCAACACTCATCCTCAGTGTGCTCAGGAGACTCTGCAGACGTTGCCTTGACCTCTTGGAGATCTTTCGGGAGTCCTTTGAGAACTCTGTACTACCAGTCAGCTGCTAGCGGGAAGTACTGTCTCTACTGCTGAGAAAGGGGGACTTAACTCTATTAAAGAACTGCAGGCGGATGTCGTTGCTCTTCTTGGTTTAGAAAATACTGTTCAAGCAAATTGGCTGAAAGGTTGTTTGGACACCATAGTTCACAGGGACCAGGCATACTATGTGCCTGGGCAGACAATAATGGAAAACTTGTTTATTTTGAGAGATGTGATAGACATCAATACAATGTATGATCAGGATCTGGGACTCTTTTCGATCGATCAAGATAAAGCTTTTGATAGAGTGTGTCATGTGACTCATGTCTTTCTGTTTAAGACCATGGAATTGTTTGGCCTGGGTAGCGGGTTTAAATCATGGGTCAAGCTCCTGTACTCTGGGGGCTTCTGATATGGTAAAAGTGGGGGGTGGGCTGAGCCGGCCAGTCTCAGTTAGGAGAGGGATTCGGCAGGGGTGTCCACTCTTGGGTCATCTCTACTGTTTAGCCATAGAATCACAGCTGTGTAGGCTGCGGGAGAGGTTGCAGGGGTTGTCAGTTCCAAGGGCAGTAGGTGGGGAGACGGTTTCATTGTCGGCTTATGCTGATGATGTAACAGTGTTTGTTAAAGAGGAGGGAGATGTAGAAGAGGTTAGCAGGGTTCTAATGTTTGAGGGGGCGGTATCAACTAAGGTGAAGGTCTGATTATGGGGAGATGGGTCAGAGCAGGATCTCCTAGTCTTCATGGGGGGCTACAGTGGGTCAGAGCAGGATCTCCTAGTCTTCATGGGGGGCTACAGTGGGTCAGAGCAGGATCTCCTAGTCTTCATGGGGGGGCTACAGTGGGTCAGAGCAGGATCTCCTAGTCTTCATGGGGGGCTACAGTGGGCCAGAGCAGGATCTCCTAGTCTTCCTGGGGGGCTACAGTGGGTCAGAGCAGGATCTCCTAGTCTTCATGGGGGGCTACAGTGGGTCAGAGCAGGATCTCCTAGTCTTCATGGGGACTACAGTGGGTCAGAGCAGGATCTCCTAGTCTTCATGGGGACTACAGTGGGTCAGAGCAGGATCTCCTAGTCTTCATGGGGACTACAGTGGGTCAGAGCAGGATCTCCTAGTCTTCATGGGGGACTACAAAATATGTATGAAATGTATGCATTCATTACTGTAAGTCGCTCTGGATAAGAGCGTCTGCTAAATGACTAAAAATGTAAATGTAAATGTACAGTGGGTCAGAGCAGGATCTCCTAGTCTTCATGGGGGGCTACAGTGGGTAACTGTAATATATAATATATAATATTATATATTATATATATAATAACATTATATAATAACAATATAATTTTTTTTTTTTAAATCTCTTGCCTATTCTTTCTCGCTCTCTCTCTCGTTCTCTGTCTCTCTCTCTCCCTCTCTCTCGCTCTGTCTCCCTCTCTCCTGCTCTGTCTCTCTCTCTCCCTCTCTCTCGCTCTGTCTCTCTCTCTCCCTCTCTCTCGCTCTGTCTCCCTCTCTCCCTCTCTCTCGCTCTGTCTCTCTCTCTCCCTCTGTCTCTCTCTCTCCCTCTCTCTCGCTCTGTCTCTCTCTCTCTCCCTCTCCCCCTCTCTCTCGCTCTGTCTCTCTCTCTCTCCCTCTCTCCCTCTCTTCTCTCTCTCTCTCTCCCTGTCTTTCTCTCTCTCTCTCCCTGTCTTTCTCTCTCTCTCCCTCTGTCTTTCTCTCTCTCTCCCTCTGTCTTTCTCTCTCTCTCCCTCTGTCTTTCTCTCTCTCTCCCTCTGTCTCTTCTCCCTGTCTCTGTCTCTGTCTCTTTCCCCTCTCCCTGTCCGTGTCTCTGTCTCTTTCCCCTGTCTCTGTCTCTGTCTCTGTCTCTGTCTCTCTCTCTCTCTCTCTCTCTCTCTCTCTGTATATCTTTCTCTGTCTCTCTTGTTTGTTCTCTCTCTCTATTTCTCTCCTCAGCCTCTCTGTCAGTGAAGTTCTACAAAGTGTGTAGTTGTACACCACTATATTGTGTCCCATCTTACTCATAAATCTGCAGGGTGCAAAGCAAATGTTCAAACAGTCATTTACTGCCCGGCTCCCAAACCAGCAGGAGCCCATTTACACTTAAAATAAATTACAAATTACAGATCACAATCACTAGGGTGTAAGGAAAACATGAAAGTATGTCACAAAGATTAGTCTCCGATCGGCACTCGCCTCTCTCCCTCCCAAAACTCTAGCATCCCAGGGACAATGTGAGGCACGAAGCAATCCCAAAAGGTTAAATAAATATGAGAAAGGAACATGAGCGATGCTGGGATGGGTTGTCAAGTGTGTCTTGTGATGTTTTAGCTATTCTAAGATGGCAACCTCAGGCCACCAGTCTCATGGGCAGGGAGTGTTTTCTTGTCAGGTCATGTGGTCACTGGTCAGGAAAAACTAGTCCACAATCATAGGTCAGGTTTACTTTCTGTAGCTGTGTAGTGTAGCTCCCCCTCAACTCAACAAGTGCACGTTTCTTAAAGTCCAAAAGCCAATACATTTGATATTAATCTCATTGATAATAGTGATGAATAGTGTAGTTGCCAACAGTTCAGATGGATCAGCTGCTTCTATAAGTGAAAGCTGCCCTGGCCTCATGAATCAAGTTTAGCCCACTAGCAAGGATAAACAATACCAAAAGAGAAGCTAGTTATTACGACTTGTTGGACCTGCATGTGAGAGAGGGACTGGACTGGATTGGCTGCAGTGGTTTTGTGTTTGCTGTTTAGTCCAAATCATAACTTCTGCAGAGTGTCGAGTTAGAACAAATAAAGAGGTACGATAATAATATTGTAGAGAGTATGCGCTAAAAAGATTTAAAAAAAATGTTACTTATGACTGTCTTTCATCTCTGTATTGGGCCAATAGGGTAGGTGTTTATAGTGGGCTGTTGCTAAGTGCTACAGTCTGTCACTCTACAGGTTGGAGATTGCAGGGGACTGCAGGGTTGGAGATTGCAGGGGACTGCAGGGTTGGAGACTGCAGGGGACTGCAGGGTTGGAGACTACAGGGGACTGCAGGGTTGGAGACTGCAGGGGACTGCAGGGTTGGAGACTACAGGGGACTGCAGGGTTGGAGACTGCAGGGACTGCAGGGTTGGAGACTGCAGGGTTGGAGACTGCAGGGTTGGAGACTACAGGGGACTGCAGGGTTGGAGACAACAGGGGACTGCAGGGTTGGAGACTACAGGAGACTGCAGGGTTGGAGACTACAGGGGACTGCAGGGTTGGAGACTACAGGGGACTGCAGGGTTGGAGACTACAGGGGACTGCAGGGTTGGAGACTACAGGGGACTGCAGGGTTGGAGACTACAGGGGACTGCAGGGTTGGAGACTACAGGGGACTGCAGGGTTGGAGACTACAGGAGACTGCAGGGTTGGAGACTACAGGGGACTGCAGGGTTGGAGACTACAGGGGACTGCAGGGTTGGAGACTACAGGGGACTGCAGGGTTGGAGACTACAGGAGACTGCAGGGTTGGAGACTACAGGGGAATGCAGGGTTGGAGACTACAGGGGACTGCAGGGTTGGAGACAACAGGGGACTGCAGGGTTGGAGACTACAGGGGACTGCAGGGTTGGAGACTACAGGGGACTGCAGGGTTGGAGACTACAGGGGACTGCAGGGTTGGAGACAACAGGGGACTGCAGGGTTGGAGACTACAGGAGACTGCAGGGTTGGAGACTACAGGGGACTGCAGGGTTGGAGACTACAGGGGACTGCAGGGTTGGAGACTACAGGGGACTGCAGGGTTGGAGACTACAGGGGACTGCAGGGTTGGAGACTACAGGGGACTGCAGGGTTGGAGACTACAAGGGACTGCAGGGTTGGAGACTACAGGGGACTGCAGGGTTGGAGACTACAGGGGACTGCAGGGTTGGAGACTACAGGGGACTGCAGGGTTGGAGACTACAGGGGACTGCAGGGTTGGAGACTACAAGGGACTGCAGGGTTGGAGACTACAGGGGACTGCAGGGTTGGAGACTACAGGGGACTGCAGGGTTGGAGACTACAGGGGACTGCAGGGTTGGAGACTACAGGGGACTGCAGGGTTGGAGACTACAGGGGACTGCAGGGTTGGAGACTGCAGGCCAGGTGAAATGGAATGGAAAGGGAGTGGGTTTAGAAATCTGTTTATCAATGATGTGTTTATGTATTGTACCTCAGCCTTCCGTCTCCAGGTTTTATAAACAAGATGAGACAGTTATTCTGCCGAGGCAATGTGCTCCCTCAGACTAGGGTCAGATGGTTTCCCAGTCCCAGATTAAATTTAGTCCTCCTACTTTCAGATGAGATTCTCCATTGATAATGCTTTCAAGTCCAGGAGTGAACTTAATCAGGGTCTGGGAAACCAGCACCTAACCTGTTACTCCAATGTAAAATAAAACATAACAAACTCTCCTTAACCTTCTATCTTCTTCTAGCCTAGACTACACAAGGAGAGCTGGAAGCCTGGCACACAAGGCTACTGTTTACCTAGCAATATTACCCAATCCACACACAGTGACACTGTAGATGGAGACCAATAACATAGCGTAGCAGTGATTTTAGATAACACCCGAAACACACCAAACTAAGGGAGACATCTTGAACTGCAACAGCTGGTTAAAGTCTCGACACATCAACATCCTCCCTCTCTCTCTCCAAGTCAACTGTCCGTTTGAGACCATCAGGGAGCCAGAGGTCAGCTGCGATAAATGTACAGAGACAGAGGCTTGTCCTGGGGCGGAGAGCGGTGAGACTGTGTAGCTCAGTAAGCAGACTAAGACTTTGGCAGTAAGAAGTTACAGTATGTCTCCTCAAAATATGTTCTACGTTGACTCATTCTTCTAACCACAGCACAGTCTCTTCCAATGGGCTGAGAACGGTACACACACACACACACACACACACACACACACACACATACACACACACACACACACAGTACAGACAGCCTGAAAATCAACTAAATGTCTTGCCCTGCTAATCAAACACACTTGTTACTGTTTAATTGTCCCTGCGTGGGCATAACAGTTAAAAAACAGAGGGAAAGAGTGAGGGAAGGAGAGGAAAAGTGAGGGAGTGAGAGCGAGAACACACTGAGTTACACAGTTTAGATCCTCTTGGATTTATTTCTGTGCATAACTAATTCTTTCTCTTTCTCTCGCCCTGTTTGTCTTGCACTCATTCTCTCTGTCTTTCACTCACACGTACACCCACACACTCCAACACCCACACACTCCAACACCCACACACTCCAACTCACACACACACAGTTATCGGGATTCACATAAGTATCAAATTAACGTAGTGCTTTTGAACTGAAACAGTACACCCACAGAGTTCTCACATCTGCCACACTAAATTATTCTGTTCACAGTCACTGTTCAAAGGGAACAGACAGGAGACAGGCAGCCTCAGCCAAGACCAAGGCTCTCAGAACAACAACACAGGAGAGAAAAGACAGAAAGAAAGAGGTCTCCTCTCCTCTCTTCTCTGTTCATTCCCACTATATGCTCGCAAGGGTGTCAAACTCATTCCACGAGGGCAGAGTGTCTGCGGGTTTTTGGCTTTTCCTTTCAGTTAAGAATTTGACAACCTGAACTAGACAACTAGACAATCCTTACTGATTAGTGACCTTAATTCATCAATCAAGTACAAGGGTGGAGCGAAAACCCACAGACTCTCGTCCCTCCGTGGAATGAGTTTGACACCCCTGCGAGCATATAGTGGGAATGAACATAAAACACCCGTACGTTTACTATTTCGTCAGTCAGAACCTCTCCTATTATTTTGGGTGTGCGTCATCTCGTGCTTTTCACTAGACATTTAACGTGAGAAATCAAACTTGATCCCTCTCCACAGATACACAGTGACACTGTAGATGGAGACCAATAACATAGCGTAGCAGTGATTTTAGATAACACCTGAAACACACCAAACTAAGGGAGACATCTTGAACTGCAACAGCTGGTTAAAGTCTCGACACATCAACATCCTCCCTCTCTCTCTCCAAGGCAACTGTCTGTTTGAGACCATCACGGAGCCAGAGGTCAGCTGCGATAAATGTACAGAGACAGAGGCTTGTCCTGTCTTGTAACAGAGAGAGGAAAATCCCCTGACTGGCCTCTCTTCCTGGTTCTCTCTCTCTCTCTTTCTCTCTTTCTCTCTTTCTCTCTCTCTCTCTCTCTTCTCTCTCTTCTCTCTTCTCTCTCTCTCTCTCTCTCCCTCTCTCTCTCCCCACAAACACACTCACTCACCAGCGTGCCCATCCTGTTGTATTGTGCTGGTGTCGGGTCCTGGCTCCATGTCGGGCTTCACAGGTTGTGTGAGGGTTACAGTAACAGACATGACCTAGCCTAGGGCAGATACAGAGCTCTGCTACTGTCTCCCTGTACAACATGCACTCTGCTATGTTCTCTCTCTCTCTCTCTCTGCTCGCCCCTACAGTCTCTGAGCTGAGCCAAACCAAGGCTGCTGTGTTACATCTGTCTCTCTCACTGCCTCTATGGAGAAAGAGAGAGGGGAGGAAGGAAAATAAAGAGAGAGAGGGACCAGCAGTCTGCCTTTTCCACAATGTTCTCTCACTCTCTGATCTTAAAGATACAGTGTCACTTTTCTTTTGAACATCAAAATGACAGTGATACTCGGTACTAATGACGTTTGGCATCTCTGTGTGTGTGTGTGTGTGTGTGTGTGTGTGTGTGTGTGCCTGTGTGTGTGTGTGTGTGTGTGTGTGTGTGTGTGTGTGTGTGTGTGTGTGTGTGTGTGTGTGTGTGTGTGTGTGTGTGTGTGTGTACTGTATGTGTTGGTGAGAGGGATAGGGGCAATAGAGCTTTTGGGGAGTCCTTTAACCATTAAGTCCTCTTCTAGAGCAACTGGTTCAGCCCATATAACTCGTAGATAATACAGAAGTCCCTGAGAGGGGTTTGAGTGTCCCTGAGAGGGGTTTGAGTGTCCCTGAGAGGGGTTTGGGTGTCCCTGAGAGGGGGTTGGGTGTGCCTGAGAGGGGTTTGAGTTTCCCTGAGATGAGTTTGACTGTCCCTGAGAGGGGTTTGGGTGTGCCTGAGAGGGGTTTGAGTTTCCCTGAGAGGAGTTTGGGTGTCCCTGACAGGGGTTTGGGTGTGCCTGAGAGGAGTTTGAGTGTCCCTGAGAGGAGTTTTAGTGTACCTGAGAGGAGTTTTAGTGTCCCTGAGAGGAGTTTGAGTGTCCCTGAGAGGAGTTTTAGTGTACCTGAGAGGGGTTTTAGTGTACCTGAGAGGGGTTTTAGTGTACCTGAGAGGGGTCTTAGTGTACCTGAGAGGGGTTTGAGCTCTAAACAGACTGGGAGAGGGGTAACCATTCAGTGCTATGTATTTAAATGTGCACTGTGCAGAAATCGCTTCGCCATTTCCTAGTTGCTAAAATTCTAATCGTTCGCTTAACTTCAGTTTATGTGAACAAAATAAGCAGTCATTGTGTAGAGAATCATTGTACTATATATTTAAACTGCTGTGAAATATATTTTCCATAACCAAAAATATTGTATTTTCAGCTGTCTGAAGCTGGTGTACAAAACCGAAAGTAAAAGATGCAAAGACGAAACGTAATAATGGGAAGCATAGAAATAGCGCACATAGAACAGATCTACTGTTTCTTAGACTTGCTTTCAATCAGAATGAAAGATCTATAACTCACATATCTATGTCAATTTGATCTGGCCGTCCAAAAAGTTTGTACATTGTAGCTTTAAGCACTCTCAAATATACACTGAGTACATCATTGAGAAACAACAACTTCCTAATATTGAGTTGCACCCCATGTTGACTCCAATGCTCCCACAGTTGTGTCAAGTTGGCTGGTAGTGGATCTCTACTCTGAATAGCTTGTTTCATCTCATCCCACAGGTGCTCAATTGGATTGAGATCTGGTGACTGGGCAGGCCACTGCAGTAAACTGAGTTCACTGTCATGTTTAAGGAACCATTTCTGGACAATCCTTGCCTTGTGGCATGGGGCATTATCCTGCTGAAAAAAAACCAGCAGATTGATACACTCAGGGGAGCAACTTTGGTTTCAGAAGTAGGGGGGACATAACCTGCCGGTGGGTCTGGGGGTCCTCCATCAGAAGTTTTGATGGCATCTAAAGCTCATTTCCTGCATTTCTACTAGGGCTGTCCCTAACTAAAAAACATATTGGTTGACCAAGAGTAGACTTTTCTTTCGAACAATCGATTGGTGGAAATGTTAAAGCATGTATTTCTCCATATACTGTATAGAAACACAACATGTTTTAATTATGCTCCTGAAGTTGCCGGTAATAGGTTACACCAGTGGTCGGCAACCTTTTCCATTTGGAGTGCCAATTTATTTTACCATTTCTACGAATCTGAGTACCAGTTATGATTTTCATATGCACATTTTCGTGGGGAAGTTTCATTTAATTTATAATAGTATTTTTATCTAAAAACCATTGTCTGTGGTTAATCTACATTCTATCTAAATGAAAATTATACAAATCTAAAAGTAACTTATTGCCATTCCCAACAATGTAAAAATGACCTACATTAAGCCAACACATAAAAACATTGCAGCTTGCAGGTAGAAAATATCCTGACAAAATAAAAAACATCCTATAAATCACATTGGCTATGCATGACCTGTCTGCAACAAACTTTAAATATTGAATCAACTATCAACTGGGTTACCAGGAACTCGCACTAGCAAACTTGACACGTTGTATGAAATGTTCTGGGCCCTCAGAGTTTCCCGTGCCAGTGACCTTGGGACATACACAGCTGTAGGCTATTTGTGCAAGGGATAAGAAGTAATCAGGTATTTTATGATGTTTCCCCTGGATCAGAGCATTACATTTTTCACTTTCATGCTGAGTGGTTATTGAAAGGGAGAGAGCTGTAAATATTGTTCAAATACTTTGAGGAACTATTGTCATTCTAAATTGCATCTAAAAATAGACTTAGTTTACTTGCTGTTTGAGGTGAAGAAAAATTAGTTTGAGAAGCTCCACAGCTCCTTAGTGGTGGTGAGTTAAGACAATCATAAATACTATCAGACATCCCCAAATGGGCACATTTATAGGTCTGCATTTGCACGCAGGCCATGTAAACTAGTCCTACTTCTATATTCATAATCAGGTGCATGTCCTTACTCAACATTGACAGGAGTGTTTCAAACAAAAGAGATTAACACATTGACAAAACTCAAACATGGAATGAAATAAACAAAAACGTGTTCCTCACAAGTGTAGCATAGGTTGTGAGTTCTGCAAAACACATGTCCACTCCAACAATGAGAACTGTAGGCCTAAATGACTGTAAGAATAATACAGGCCCTAAAATGAACACCCGCCACCTGCCAAATGCGGGTAGATTTTGGCACGGGCGGGTAAGATGTCCATTTCCCCAGCCACGTTGGCTGGTCAGGTATGATAACATTTATAGCAAAGTAAATAATGCAGTAGCTGTCCTCAAATAATTTCTGCCGTTTTATTTCATAGCTGGTAAATTAATCGCACAATGTCAAAGAACTACAAATCCTATAGCATATCCTACCTCAAACTACAACCCTGCCTGACTAGGGGCTGTGCACAGTGCACGTAAAGAGCTGAGGGAAAGATTCATTTTTTTAGAAGCGCTGTGCACAGGCATAACAGTTGGTCTAATTTACTTGAAATGAAAGTCTACTGAAGTGACACTTTGTCCTTGTGTTTCTTGGTTATTTACATTGTTTTGTTCACAAGCTAGGTTGTTTTTCAACTGCTAGGGAAGAGAAGGCAATGCAGCTATTAGTCAGACTCTCCATCTCACAGGCACATCAAATCAAATTGTATTAGTCACATGCGCCGCATACAACAGGTGTAGACCCTACAGTGAAATGCTTACTTCCAAGCCCTAACCAACAATGCAGTTTAAAAAAAATACGGATAAGAATAAGAGATAAAAGTAACAAGTAATTAAAGAGCCGCAGTAAAATAACAATAGCGAGACTATATACAGGGGGGTACCGATACAGAGTCAATGTGCGGGGGCACCAGTTAGTAGAGGTAGTATGTACATGTAGGTAGAGTTCTTAAAGTGACTATGCATGGATAATAACAGAGAGTAGCAGTGGAAAATAACCTCTCTTCCCCTTCATTTACACTGATTGAAGTGGATTTAACAGGTGACATCAACAAGGGTTCATAGCCTTCACCTGGTTTCCACCTATGTCATGTGTTAGAGCAGGTGTTCCTAATGTTTTATACACTCAGTGTACACTATCAGTGATAAGTGAGTGGGATACCTATCCCAATTGATGTATTTAAAAATTACAAATAAGTTTCATTTGAGGTGACTTTTTCAGCCAATACAATACTATACTTTCAGTCAAAATAGGAATTGGTCAAATTTCCCACCTCAATCAACATCAACAGATCAAGATCAATCCTCCAATCAGACAATAGACCACCAGGCTGTATCACAACCGTCCGTGATTGGAAGTCCCATAGGGCGATGCACAATTGGCCCAGCGTCGTCCGGGTTAGGGTTTGGCCGGGGT
This sequence comes from Salmo trutta, assembly GCF_901001165.1. Lineage (NCBI taxonomy): Eukaryota > Metazoa > Chordata > Actinopteri > Salmoniformes > Salmonidae > Salmo > Salmo trutta. The sequence goes on from NC_042979.1 coordinate 31,206,466, forward strand.
AGGCCGTCAATGTAAATAAGAATTTGTTCTTAACTGACCTGCCTAGTTAAATAAAGGTTAAATATTTTTTTTTAAATGATGCCCCACCTCTTTTTCCCTTGTTGTGCATAGTACTGCAGACAGCTTTTTGAAGACGGATCCAGAAGCAAAGAAAAGTTATGCTGTACTAGTGGAAACAGTGTCACAGTATAGTTCCCGTCTCTCATGTGTTTGTGCTATAACTCCTTGAACTTCAAAACAACTGCAACCTCTCAATTTACTTTTCATTAAGAAGCAGGAATCAACTTAACATTTAAGTCATTTAGCAGACGCTCTTATCCAGAGCGACTTACAGTAGTGAATGCATGCATTTCATACATTTAAAAAAAATAAAAAATCCATACTGGTCCCCCGTGGGAAACAAACCCACAACCTTGGCGTTGCAAACACCATGCTCTACCAACTAAGCCACACTTAACTTTCTCTGATTAAATTCACAGTTTTATTTAATCTTCTGTCAAATTCTAACTTCTGCAGAGTGTCGAGTTAGAACGAATAAAGAGGTACGATAATAAATATTTATTTATGAGTATCTTTCACCTCTGTATTGGGCCAATAGGGAAGGTGTTTATAGTGGGCTGTTGCTAAGTGCTACAGTCTGTCACTCTACAGGTTGGAGATTACAGGGGACTGCAGGGTTGGAGACTACAGGGGACTGCAGGGTTGGAGACTACAGGGGACTGCAGGGTTGGAGACTACAAGGGACTGCAGGGTTGGAGACTACAGGGGACTGCAGGGTTGGAGACTACAGGGGACTGCAGGGTTGGAGACTGCAGGGTTGGAGACTACAGGGGACTGCAGGGTTGGAGACTACAGGGGACTGCAGGGTTGGAGACTACAGGAGACTGCAGGGTTGGAGACTACAGGGGACTGCAGGGTTGGAGACTACAGGGGACTGCAGGGTTGGAGACTACAGGGGACTGCAGGGTTGGAGACTACAGGGGACTGCAGGGTTGGAGACTACAGGGGACTGCAGGTTTGGAGACAACAGGGGACTGCAGGGTTGGAGACTGCAGGGTTGGAGACTACAGGGGACTGCAGGGTTGGAGACTACAGGAGACTGCAGGGTTGGAGATTACATGAGACTGCAGGATTGGAGACTACAGGGGACTGCAGGGTTGGAGACTACAGGGGACTGCAGGGTTGGAGACTACAGGGGACTGCAGGGTTGGAGACTACAGGGGACTGCAGGGTTGGAGACTACAGGGGACTGCAGGGTTGGAGACTACAGGGGACTGCAGGGTTGGAGACTACAGGGGACTGCAGGGTTGGAGACTACAGGGGACTGCAGGGTTGGAGACTACAGGAGACTGCAGGGTTGGAGACTACAGGGGACTGCAGGGTTGGAGACTACAAGGGACTGCAGGGTTGGAGACTACAGGAGACTGCAGGGTTGGAGACTACAGGGGACTGCAGGGTTGGAGACTACAGGGGACTGCAGGGTTGGAGACTACAGGGGACTGCAGGGTTGGAGACTACAGGGGACTGCAGGGTTGGAGACTACAGGGGACTGCAGGGTTGGAGACTACAAGGGACTGCAGGGTTGGAGACTACAGGGGACTGCAGGGTTGGAGACTGCAGGCCAGGTGAAATGGAATGGAAAGGGAGTGGGTTTAGAAATCTGTTTATCAATGATGTGTTTATGTATTGTACCTCAGCCTTCCGTCTCCAGGTTTTATAAACAAGATGAGACAGTTATTCTGCCGAGGCAATGTGCTCCCTCAGACTAGGGTCAGATGGTTTCCCAGTCCCAGATTAAATTTGGTCCTCCTACTTTCAGATGAGATTCTCCATTGATAATGCTTTCAAGTCCAGGAGTGAACTTAATCAGGGTCTGGGAAACCAGCACCTAACCTGTTACTCTAATGTAAAATAAAACATAACAAACTCTCCTTAACCTTCTATCTTCTTCTAGCCTAGACTACACAAGGAGAGCTGGAAGCCTGGCACACAAGGCTACTGTTTACCTAGCAATATTACCCAATCCACATACCTAACCAAACAACTGCCCAACTACCTAACATACGCATGCATGCACTCTTCTAGCCTAGACTACATTATACTGCAGTAACACTACAGCAACAAAACAGTAACACTACAGTAACACTACAGTATACTACAGTAACACTACAATAACACTACAGTAACACTACAGTATACTACAGTAACTCTACAATAACACTACAGTAACACTACAATAACACTACAGTAACACTACAGTAACACTACAGTATACTACAGTAACTCTACAATACACTACAGTAACATTACAGCATACTACAGTAACACTACAGTAACACTACAGTATACGACAGTCACACTACAGTCACACTACAAAAACACTACTGTACACTACAGTAACACTACAGTAACACTACAGTACACCACAGCACACTACCGTAACAATACAGTACACTACAGTATACTACAGTAACACTACAGCACACTACAGTAACACTACAGTAACACTACAGTAACAATACATTAACACTACAGTATAGTACATTAACACTACAGTAATAGTACTGTAACACTACAGTATACTACAGTAACACTACAGTATACTACAGTAACACTACAGTACCACTACAGTAATACTACAGTATACTACAGTAACACTATAATACAGTAAAGTTACACTACAGTATACTACAGTAACACTACAGTAACACTACAGCACCATACAGTACACTACATTATACTGCAGTAACACTACAGCAACAAAACAGTAACACTACAGTATAACTGCAGTTTTCTACAGTAACAGTACAATACAGTACAGTAACACTACAGTATACTACAGTAACACTACAGTAAATCTAAAGTAACACTACAGTACACTACAGTAACAGTACAGTACACTACAGTTAAACTAAAGTGACACTGCAGTACTCTACAGGAAAACTAAAGTAACACTACAGTAGTCTATAGTAAAACTAAAGTAACAATACAGTACGCTAAAGTACGCTACAATAACACTACAGTGAAACTAATGTAACACTACAGTAAACTACAGTACGCTACAGTACACTACAATAACACTACATTAACACTACAGTAATACTAAACTAACACTACAGTACTCTACAGTAGAACTAAAGTAACACAACAGTACTCTATAGTAAAACTAAAGTAACACTACAGTACTCTATCGTAAAACTAAAGTAACACTAGAGTACGCTACAATAACACTACAATAACACTACAGTAACACTACAGTACACTATAGTAATACTACAGTAACCCTACAGTACGCTACATTATTGACATTTAGTTATTTTTACAGACACTCTTATCCAGAGCAACTTACTGTAGTGAGTGCATACATTTTCATATTTGTAAGACTACAGCACACTTCAGTAACACTACAGTATACTACAGTACTCTATAGTACACTACAGTAACATTGCAGTACACTACAGTAACACTACAGTATACTACAGTACACTACAGTAATACTACAGTATACTACAGTAATACTACAGTATACTATGGTAACACAACAGTATACTACAGTACACTACTGTAACACTACAATACACTACAGTAACACTACAGTACACTACAGTACCACGACAGTATACTACAGTACACTACAGTAACACTACAGTATACTACAGTACACTACAGTATACTACAGTAACACTACAGTACACTACAGTACACTACAGTAACACTACAGTAACACTACAGTACACTACAGTACACTACAGTACCAGACACAGCAGATCACCACACACAGGAGGACACACCACAATGCACCACTGAGGTGAATGTTGATGCAACATTAAAGAAACGTTACAACAACATCAAAGCAGCAGCAGAACAGAAAGTAACCCACTGGTAAACCTGCTTAAAAGGAGGACTGGATGAGTACAGTACATCCGCTCACTGGGACCCTGTTGAAGCCATGTGTGTTTAGATATAGTTCTCACTGGGGAGCCAGGCCCAGCCAATCAGAATACCGCAGACCACGTTTTTCCCACAGGTGAAGAAGCCGGATGTCCTGGGCTGGCATGGTTACATGTGGTCACAAATTCTCTAAAACAATGTTGGAAGCTCCTTATGTTAGAGAAATTAACATTCAAGCCAGTTGCACGCTCCCTCAAAACTTGAGACATCTGTGGCATTGTGTGACAAAACTGCACATTTTAGAGTGACCGTTTATTGTCCCCAGCACAAGGTGCACCTTTGTAATGATCATTCTGTTTAATCAGCTTCTTGATATGCCACACCTGTCAGGTGGATGGATTATCTTGGCAAAGGAGAAATGCTCACTTAGAGGGATGTAAAGGAATTTGGGCACAACACATAAGCTTTTTTTGCATATGGAACATTTCTGGAAACTTTTATTTCAGCTCATGGAACATGGGACCAACACTTTACATGTTGCGTTTATATTTTTGTTCAGTGTAGGTTTTTCAATAGAATAGTTGAAGTATGGGTTTGAATGGAGAAGGACAAGTGAATAAGTTTCTTCTTATCTGACACGCTGTGACCTCTGACACGCTGTGACTAGCGGATGGCGGGATGGATGGAGGGATGAGGAAGGGATGGAGGGAGAGGGTGACTAGAAAATGAACATCTGGAGCGGAGAGCTACCTGGAGAGAATATTACAAGGTCTAATTAGTGGTTCTCACCTGGTATTTTACTGAAGCACTTCACACACTGGATTCAACACATAAACCCACGTGTGTGTACGTGTTTGTGTGTGTGTGTGTGTGTGTGTGTGTGTGTGTGTGTGTGTGTGTGTGTGTCTGTGTGTGTGTGTGTGTGTGTGTGTGTGTGTGTGTGTGTGTGTGTGTGTGTGTGTGTGTGTGTGTGTGTGTGTGTGTGTGTGTGTGAGAACGGAAACATCTACAAGGCCCAAGAGACAGGAGAGGGAGGACGCGCACACACACACACACACACACACACACACACACACACACACACACACACACACACACACTCACTCACACACACACACACACACACGAGTGACAAGACAGAACAACGACGTGGGATCATTTCACATTCAATCATTTCATTTTAATACTTCATACGATTTAAACTGACCTTTTGACCCCCACATTGATCAAGAAGAGTTTTACTGTTTGTTACTTCAATGCACACCTGGTGTTTGAGCGAGAGAGAGAGTGTCACGACTTCCGCCGAAGTCGGTCCCTCGCCTTGTTCGGGCGGTGTTCGGCGGTTGTCGTCACCGATCTTCTAGCCATCACTGATCCATTTTTCATTTTCCATTGGTTTTGTCTTGTCTTACTTCACACCTGGTTCCAATCCCATCAATTACATGTTGTGTATTTAACCCTCTGTTTCCCATCATGTCCTTGTCAGAGATTGTTTTGTATGTTCGTGTATTATGCATTGGTGCGCGACGGGTTCTTGTACCCACTTTTATTTATTATGTAGCTTTGGTTTTGGAGTTTTGTTAAGTCTATTAAACTACTCCATTTATATCAAGTTCGATTCTCCTGCGCCTGACTTCCCTGCCACCTACACACACGACATTACAGAGAGAGAGAAATAGAAAGAGAAAGAGAGAGCTGTCTTATAGTACCAGTACCAGAATCCCTCCTTTATGTCCTCAAAACACAACCAACCAAAGCATTATAAAACTAAATGGCTACTGTAAGACTCTAATAGTCCTTACTACCTGGGTTAACAAACGTCCATACACCCACGCATACTATGGGGTGTACTGTATGCCGACACCACAAAACATGTTTTGTAGCACCAGAGAGTACTACACGACTGTGCCCATAATTGCAATGCCTAAACCCATACAAGGTCTTTACAACACACACACAATACTTATTATACAACCATGCCAAGCTGATGATTATACCACCCACTGCCACAGGGCCTGGGATGTGAGGGATAACAGGAACACACAGACAAACACCTCATAAACAACTCAATACCTCTGATATGGATATACAACGTATACAGCTTCATAGAAGGGATAAATGCCTTTTTAAAAGAGGCATGTTTTGCAGTCAAACTAAAATTACACACTTAATGGATTCTATAAAGGAGAAGAAAACACATTTAGAAAAAGCAGAAAAACAAAGGACAAAAAACAACTATCTTAAACAACCACTCTTAAAGGCAAAGCAATATTACATTTCTTATCACTGGTCTCAGACCAGATGTTCCATATCAACAATATTTTCCCTCTACATCAGAGTGTAAAACCAGAGCTGAGTTGAGGAGAAATGCAAGCTCACCCTCTATACCCTCTAGTGGATGTGAAGGAGTATTACAAAATACAAAGTGTGTGTGTGTGTGTGTGTGTGTGTGTGTGTGTGTGTGTGTGTGTGTGTGTGTGTGTGTGTGTGTGTGTGTGTGTGTGTGTGTGTGTGTGTGTGTGTGTGTGTGTGTGTACTCACTGCTCTCGATGGACAGCTGGCTTTGGAACTCTGGGCTGTGGAAGTTGGTTTCCACGGGAACGCTGATGGTGCGTCTCAGCTGCCGGACCTTACATGAATCTGACCTCTGCTCCTGAAACAAAAACTTCTGAGAGAGAGAGAGAGAGAGAGAGAGAGAGAGAGAGAGAGAGAGAGAGAGAGAGAGAGAGAGAGAGAGAGGGGGGGTTTGGGGGGTGAGAGGAGATTAGAAAAGTTAGTAAAGAAAGGGAAGAAAGAAAGAATGAAAGAAAGAAACACACAAACAAACAAAGTAAGAAGGAAAGAAAGGAAGATAGAAATACATGCAAAAACTCCAAGTTCTCTTCCGGCCTTAGTTTGAATCAGATTTTGACTGTTTGTTAAATTTGACATTGTATTGTTTTCATTTGGTCTGGTTGGTTTCACCAAACTATAGCTCAAAACTATGTGTGAAAACGCTCTTACTCCTGTATGTGTATTTAAGATCACAGAGTACAGTGGTGTACAGTGGTGTCTCTGAGGTCTTGATGAATGTGCATAATCGATATAAACCAGAGAAGACTTTAGCAGGACATTAGTCAGTGTCAGGACAGGGCCTTTCTTCTCCACCATGCATACTGGTGAGCCCCCATTGATTAGACAGGCACAGACAAAAGGACGGATTACTTGTATGAGAGAGGGATGAGAGAGAGAGAGTAAAAAGAGGAGGCCAGATGTCCTTTCAGCGGTGTGATAATGGCTTATCGAGCCTAGCGCACACAGGTCAGCTCATCACCTGGCCTCCTCCCCTCCCTTCTCAGTCTTTCTCTCCAAAAGCACACAGTGACCATACGGTACTAATGATAGGGCTGTATTAGAGTGCCCTCTACTGGTGACATTTTGTCTATAGATTCACTGGGAAGTGGATAGGGCGAGAGAGGTCTCTGGTTCCCACTCTCCTTTTCCATTAGGGAATGAACAGGAGTTTATTGAATGAATGGGAGTGGGGCAGAGTTCCTTGGAAGGGAGGGAAAATCGAAGGCTGAGAAATGAGCAGCTCTTTTCTATGAGGGTGAAAAGTTTGAACATCAATAACCCTAAACCTTTCCCCTGTAAGCCTTCTTCTCTCCGGGGACAGTTTAATGTGTTGCTTCTACCCTCGCTCTTTTGTTTTGATCAGTTTTATGTTCTAGGAGTGTGGTACTCTTTCCTGTCTCTCTCTCTCTCTCGCTCCCTTCTCACCAATGGGAATCTCTACTCCTCATTCATCTTGAGATAAGGAAGGTGTCAGTCCTGCTTTTAGAATAGTCTGGTTCATAATTGCCTTTAGCCATGAGGATGTATCAGAACATTTCCAATAACAAAAACAATAGCTGCTGAATCAACGCAGAGAGAGCCAAGGGAGTGTGTGTGTGTGTGTGTGTGTGTGTGTGTGTACTGTACTGTATGTATGTGCGTACAGTACATTAACATTTACATACATTTAAGTCATTTAGCAGACGCTCTTATCCAGAGCGACTTACAAATTAAGAAATGTTCAAACCCCTTGACTTTTTTCCACATTTTGTTACGTTACAGCCTTATTCTAAAATGGATTATATCATTTTTTTCCTCGTCAATCTTCAAACAATACCCCATAATGACAAAGCAAAAACAGTCTTTTTGACATTTGTGCAAATTTATTACAAATAAAAAACTGAAATACCACATTTACATAAGTATTCAGACCCTTTACTGTGTACTTTGTTGAAGCACCTTTGGCAGCGATTGCATGCTCGAGTCTTCTTGGGTATGACCCTAGCTCTGTCAGGTTGGATGGGGAGCGTCGCTGCACAGCTATTTCCAGGTCTCTCCAGAGATGTTCGATCAGGTTCAAGTCTGGGCTCTGGCTGGGCCATTCAAGGACATTCAGAGACTTGTTCTGAAACCACTCCTGCGTTGTCTTGGCTGTGTGCTTAGGGTCGTTGTCCTGTTGGAAGGTGAACCTTTGCCCCAGTCTGAGGTCCTGAGTGCACTGGAGCAGGTTTTCATAAAGGATCTCTCTGTGCTTTGCTCTGTTCATCTTTCCCTCGATCCTGACTACGTAATCTCCCAGTTCCTGCCGCTGAAAAACATCCCCACAGCATGATGCTGCAACCACCATGCTTCACCGCAGGGATGGTGCCAGGTTTCCTCCAGACGTGATGCTTGGCATTCAGGCCAATGAGTTCAATCTTGGTTTCATCAGACTAGAGAATCTTGTTTCTCATGTTCTGAGAGTCCTTTAGGTGCCTTTTGGCCAAATCCAAGCGGGCCGTCATGTGCCTTTTACTGAGGAGTGGCTTCCGCCTGGCCACTCCATTATAAAGGCCTGATTGGTGGAGTGTGGCAGAGATGGTTGTCCTTCTGGAAGGTTCTCCCATCTCCGCAGAGGACCTCTGGAGCTCTGTTAGAGTGACCATCGGGTCCTAGTTCACCATTTAAGAATGATGGAGGCCACTGTGTTGTTGGGGACCTTCAATGCTGCAGCCCTTTTTTGGTACCCTTCCCCAGATCTGTGCCTCGACACAATCCCTTCGACCTCATGGCTTGGGATTTGATATGACACGCACTGTCAACTGTGGGACCTTATGTAGACAGTTGTGTGCCTTTCCAAATCATGTCCAATCAATTGAATTTACCACGGGTTGTAGAAAAATCTCAAGGATGATCAATGGAAACAGGATGCACCTGAGCTCCATTTTGAGTCTCAATGCACAGGGTTTGTATACTTAAGTAAATAAGGAATTTCTGTTTTTTATTTTTAATACATTTGCAAAACATTTTTTTTGCTTTGTCATTATGGGGTATTGTGTGTAGATTGATCAGGGGGAGAAAAAAAATCAATTTTAGAATGTGGAATGTAGAAAAAGGGAAGAATAATTTCCAAATGCACTGTACATGCTAGCATTGAGTGTGTGCCTGCATGTGTGTGCAAGAGAGTACGTACAGTCGTGGCCAAAAGTTTAGAGAATGGCACAAATATTAATTTTCACAAAGTCTGCTGCCTCAGTTTGTATGATGTCAATTTGCATATACTCCAGAATGTTATGAAGAGTGATCAGATTATTTGCAATTAATTGCAAAGTCCCTCTTTGACATGCAAATTAACTGAATCCCGCAAAAACATTTCCACTGCATTTCAGCCCTGCCACAAAAGGACCAGCTGTGTAACGGCCGTCGTATGAAGTGGACCAAGGCGCATTGGGTTGAGTGCTCATTTTAACTTTATTTAGAACACTTATGAAACAAAACAAGAAAAATGAACGGACGACAAACAGTAATGCAGGCTACACACAGCTGTGCAATAACAACCTCCCACACTTCCCATTACAAACACACCCCTATACATAGGACCTTCAATCAGAGGCAATGAGGAACAGCTGCCTCCAATTGAAGGCCAATCCCAATTAACTAAACATAGAACTAAACACCCTAGATCTAACTTAGAAATACACTAACCTAGAACATAATCCATAAAACCCCGGAACACTCTAAACAAACACCCCTCTACATAACACATATCCCAACACACCCCGAACCACATAAAACAAACACCCCCTGCCACGTCCTGACCAAATTATAATAACAAATAACCCCTTTACTGGTCAGGATGTGACAAGCTGACATCATGTCAGTGATTCTCTCGTTAACACAGGTGTGAGTGTTGACGAGGAGAAGGCTGGAGATCACTCTGTCATGCTGATTGAGTTCGAATAACAGACTGGAAGCTTCAAAAGGAGGGTGGTGCTTGGAGTCATTGTTCTTCTTCTGTCAACCATGGTTACCTGCAAGGAAACACGTGCCGTCATCATTGCTTTGCACAAAAAGGGCTTCACAGGCAAGGATATTGCTGCCAGTAAGATTGCACCTAAATCAACTATTTATAGGATCATCAAGAACTTCAAGGAGAGCGGTTCAATTGTTGTGAAGAAGGCTTCAGGGCGCCCAAGAAAGCTTGCTCAGGAATGGCAGCAGGCAGGTGTGAGTGCATCTGCACGCACAGTGAGGCGAAGACTTTTGGAGGATGGCCTGGTGTCAAGAAGGGCAGCAAAGAAGCCACTTCTCTCCAGGAAAAACATCACGGACAGACTGATATACTGCAAAAGGTACAGGGATTGGACTGCTGGGGACTGGGGTAAAGTCATTTTCTCTGATGAATCCCCTTTCCGATTGTTTGGGGCATCCGGAAAAAAGCTTGTCGGAGAAGACAAGGTGAACGCTACCATCAGTCCTGTGCCATGCCAACAGTAAAGCATCCTGAGACCATTCATGTGTGGAGTTGCTTCTCAGCCAAGGGAGTGGGCTCATAGAATTTTGCTTAAGAACACAGCCATGAATAAACAATGGTACCAACACATCCTCCGAGAGCAACTTCTCCCAACCATCCAGGAACAGTTTGGTGACGAACAATGCCCTTTCCAGCATGATGGAGCACCTTGCCATAAGGCAAAAGTGATAACTAAGTGGCTCGGGGAACAAAACATCGATATTTTGTGTCCATGGCCAGGAAACTCCCCAGACCTTAATCCCATTGAGAACTTGTGGTCAATCCTCAAGAGGCGGGTGGACAAACAAAACCCCACAAATTCTGACAAACTCCAAGCATTGATTATGCAAGAATGGGCTGCCATCAGTGAGGATGTGACCCAGAAGAAAATTGACAGCATGCCAGGGCGGATTGCAGAGTTCTTGAAAAAGAAGGGTCAACACTGCAAATATTGACTCTTTGCATCAACTTGCATCAGTCAATAAAAGTCTTTGACACTTATGAAGTGCTTGTAATTATACTTCAGTATTCCATAGTAACATCTGAAAAAAATATCTAAAGACACTGAGGCAGCAGACTTTGTGAAAATTAATATTTGTGTCATTCTCAAAACTTTTGGCCCGACTGTACATAATATTCTAGCTTGAATTGAGAAGCCTCATGGCAGACTTATGGAGCTAAATGTGTTAGCGGTAGTTCCTTTTGTCAGTGAGTTGACCAGCTAGGCCAGCTAGCAAAATATGTAAAATGTGTAGTATAGAAGGAACATAGCTTTAAAACGGCAACATTTTCTCTTAGTCTCTTACACTCATCTCACAAGTGTGTGTGTGTGTGTGTGTGTGTGTGTGTGTGTGTGTGTGTGTGTGTGTGTGTGTGTGTGTGTGTGTGTGTGTGTGTGTGTGTGTGTGTGTGTGTGTGTGTATGTGTGTGCATTTGTGTGTGAGATTGCCTTTCTAGAAATCCTGACACATGTCCCTGATAAACACTCCTGCCACAATTTCTCTACCTGTGTCATCTGAATGGAAGTCCTTATGCAATACTGTCCCAGCCCTTTGCCTCCATCTTGTAACATGAAACTTGTAACATTCACGCACACACACACGCAAACACACACACACACACACACACACACACACACACACACACACACACACACACACACACACACACACACACACACACACACACACACACACACACACACACAAACACAAACACACACACGCACACGCACAGTACTTAGTGTTATTATTCATACCGCAGCAACCTTGTCCCATTTTGTGTCTGTGTGAATGGTTCTCTAAGGTGTTATAAAGACTATAGCAGTAAAATATCATGCTTTATGAGACCTGAGCTCCTGGGATATGCAGATGATCTTCAGCCAGCTCTAATTATTGTATTTCACTCCGACACATCTTTAATTATTCATTTGTTATACAGCTTTTGTGTATGTGTGTGTGTGTGTGTGTGTGTGTGTGTGTGTGTGTGTGTGTGTGCGCTTCTTGGGTGGGATGGGCGAGCTAGCAGTCTGTCATTGATTTTAATGTAAAAATCAGTCTGTGCTATGAACTTCAGTACCTCTGCAGCAGGCAGGAAGGCAGGCGGCTCTAACCATGCACACACAGACACACACACATACCGCCACGTGCGTCACTATGAAATTGTAGAGCAGTCCACAACAGCGCCACGGTGTTCAGCCACCTGATTCACTACCCACCAGTAGCACCATTACCAGCACAGTAATATTACAGAAGACGGGAGAGAGGCAGCGAGAGGGAGGAGAGAGGGGGAGAGAAGAGGAGAAGAAGATAGATGGTGGGAAGAGGGGGAGGAGTAGGAGGGTAATAGAGAAAATTAGGAGAGGAGAATACATAGAGAGAGAGAAATGATGTGCTAGCTCAATATGTACCTCCTCTTTGTCCAGGAGCAGCATCTGACAGTCAGTGACCACACAGAACTTGGGGTTCCACACGGTCCTCTCGTCATAGGGGTGACCACACGACATCCAGTAGGCCGGGGGACCCCACACGTCTAAAGAGAGAAAGGGGGAGATAGAGAGACAGAGGTGGTAGAGAGAGAAAAAGAGAGAGAGAGAGACAGAAAGAGAGAGAGAGAAAGGAGAGGGTGATAGAGAGAGAGGGGGGAGGGAGAGAGAGAGTAAATGAGAAAAATAGGAAAACTTGTTAAAACTTCTTCAGGCTAAGGTCTATTATTCTCCATTTCCTGTCTGACTGACGTGCCCAAAGTAAACTGCCAATTATTCAGGCCCAGAAACCAGGATATGCATATAATTGGTACCATTGGATAGAAAACACTTTGAAGTTTCTAGAAATGTTAAAATAATGTATGAGACTATAACACAATTGATATGGTAGAAGAAAATCCAAAGAGCCCATGCTCTTTCAATGGAAAGCTAAGGGTCCTATGCAATTCCAGCTCCCAGATTGCAATTCCTATGGCTTCCACTAGATGTCAACAGTCTTTAACCTGTTTGGGATAGGGGGCAGTATTGAGAATTTTGGAAAAAATATGTTCCCATTTTTAACTGCCTCCTACACCAACTCAGAAGCTAGAATATGCATATTATTGTTCAGGTTTGGATAGAAAACACTCTGAATTTTCTAAAACTGTTTGAATGGTGTCTGTGAGTATAACAGAACTCCTATGGCAGGCAAAAACCTGACAAGGTTTCAAGCAGGAAGTACCCTGTCTGACAAGGAGTCGTGCGTCTTGCATCTTTTTATTGAAAAGTAAGGATCTTAGCTGTAACGTGACAATTACCAGGGCTCCAATAGGCTCTCAGAACCCGCGAAAAACCTGAAGGTTTACGAGGGAGCCTCAGGCTGAAACACATTATCACCTTTTGTAAGTGGCTGCTCAGAGGACCTTTGAATGAGGCGCGTGCACGATTCGCTCCTGAGGATAAATTTTATTCGGCTGTTTAGGCTCAATGCATATTCCCGGTCGGAATATTATCACTTATCTACGAGATAAATGGCATAAAAATTGGTTTTAAACAGCGGTTGACATGCTTCGAAGTACGGTAATGGAATATTTAGACATTTTTGTCACGCCAATGCGCCATGCGCGACACCGTGATGAAGCATTCTGATAGTGTCTAGAACTCACGAACAAAACGTCGCTGTTTGGATATAACGATGGATTATTTGGGACCAAACCAACATTTGTTATTGAAGTAGAAGTCCTGGCAGTGTATTCTGACGAAGAACAAGCAAGGTAAGAACATTTTTCTTATAGGAAATGTGATTTTGGTGGAGGCTGACCTGGGTGGGTATCTAAATAGCTAGCCCTGTGATGCCGGGCTATGTACTTAGATTATTGCAAAATGTGCTTCATCCGAAAAGCTATTTTAAAATCGGACATATCGAGTGCATAGAGGAGTAATGTATCTATAATTCTTAAAATAATTGTTATGCTTTTTGTGAACGTTTATCGTGAGTAATTTAGCAAACTGTTAGTAAATTCCCCGGAAGTTTGCGGGGGTTATGCTTTTTCTGAACGTCACATGCTAATGTAAAAAGCTGTTTTTTGATATAAATATGAACTTGATTGAACAGACATGCATGTATTGTATAACACAATGTCCTAGGTGTGTCATCTGATGAAGATCATAAAAGGTTAGTGCTGCATTTAGCTGTGGTTTGGTTTTATGTGACATGATATGCTAGCTTGAAAAATGGGTGTCTGATTATTTCTGGCTGGGCACTCTGCTGACATAATCTAATGTTTTACTTTCGTTGTAAAGCCTTTTTGAAATCGGACAGTGGGGTTAGATTAACGAGATTCTTGTCTTTAAATAGCTGTAAAATAGTCATATGTTTGAGAAATTGAAGTAATAGTATTTCTAACGATTCAAAAATCGCGCCACTGGATTTCAGTGGCTGTTACGTAGGTGGGACGAGTTCGTCCCACATGCGCCAGAGAGGTTAATCAAGATTTCAGGCTTGTTTCTTCCCAAACGAGGAAGAATTTTGAGTTTTGGTACAGGGAGTCAGAGTTGGAAAACAGTCTGCGTGTGTGCGTCGAAGAGGACGCGCACTTGCTAATTTTACTTTTCTTTTGAACATACTTCTTTCCGTATGAAATATTATAGTTTAATTACATTTTGGGCTACCTGGGGATTAAATTGATATGTATTTTGACTTGTTTTAACAAAGTTTAGCGGTAGCTTTTTGGATTCCTTTCTCTGCATGTTGAACGGGTGTATTACTCAAATCTATGGCGCCAACTAAACAGACTTTTTGGGATATAAAGAAGGATTTTATCTAACAAAACGACCATGCATGTTGTAGCTGGGACCCTTGGGATTGCAAATCAGAGGAAGATTTTCAAAAAGTAAGGGAATATTTAATCGCTATTTGTGATTTTCCGAAGCCTGTGCTGTTTGAAAAATATTTTGATGTGGGGCGCCGTCCTCAAACAATTGCATGGCATGCTTTTGCTGTAAAGCCAATTGTAAATTGGTCAATGCAGTTAGATTAACAAGAATTTAAGCTTTAAACCAATATAAGACACTTGTATGTAGCTAGATGTTTAATATGCATAATCTTTCAGATTATTTATTTGAATTGCGCGCCCTCCAATTTCACCGGAAGTTGTCGACAGGTGTCCCGCTGACGGCACGCCTAGCCCTAATACAGTATGTCAATGTGTTTTATATCTCAGCAGATTTTAAGACAGGGAGAAAACGATGGACTTTACACTAAGAACAGAGCTGACAACCTGCGAGACGGGAATACAACACAAACTGAAAATGAGTGAACAGAAAAAGAAAAAGGCAATCACAGTTTTATTCCATGTGTCTCTTTCATGTAACTCGACTCGCTCAACAAACACTTCAACTCAGTCAATATAAAACCCCTGATACTCTTTACTCCTTAATGAATATCTGACCAGAGGGTATTCACTGGAGTGCTTTCTGCTCCTTCCTACCCCATCTACACAATGTCGGAGGAGGAACATGACGTGTATAAACCGCATAGCTACTGTAAGTCTCCTAGACAAGCTAAATAAGCAGCACGTGGATGTCAGATCTTATGAGATAAGTATGTGCTTGCTTATGGTAGAAGTACATTTCTCAATGTACAGTGAACAAAAATATAAACGTAACATGCAACAATTTCTAAGATTTTACTGAGTTACAGTTCATATAAGGACATCAATCAATTTAACCCTCCTGTTGTGTTCGTTTCATATGAATTAATTCTGTGTTCCTGGTCCAAAATGACCGCCCAATTATAGCTGGTTCTAAATCCATAATAATCCATATATTATCACCTAATGTTGTGTTAGATCTTTTTATCAACTTAAGTTCTTGTGAACATTACAAGTTTCACAGACCTGAGCTCATACAACTCGTTTTTGAGTAAAAAAAGCATAATGTATGGATTATTTTGACTATAACAAATACTCAGATGAAACGTATTGTGCTATTTATCACAGACTACTTTGTGTCACAGTTTAACAAGGACTCTCCTCCTCTCCAGTGTCATGATCAAAGATATGATCAACAGCCTTACATACAGTATATCGTTTGGTCATTGTGCTGCCACAGAATGAATTGTGAGGCCTCAAAAAAGCTTCATAAACCAGAGCTGCGAGAAAAGTTATATAAATTATTTAAACAATGTTGCGATTGTTTGTGAGAATGCCAACAGGTGTGGTTCCTGTGGGGGAAAGATTCTATTGGGGAAAGGTTCCCGTGGGGGTTGCCATGGAAGCCAAGAAGGGCAGTGAGGTGTGCGCAGTAGAGGATTTAGGTATGGGCAACATGGGCAGCCACCCTGGGCGGCATCTTGCCGGGGGCGGCACTGGGCGCCAGCACAAAATAATTTAGTGACATTTGCGCGATCGGTTTTCTATCGCTTATTTGCACGTCATGTCAATGATATCATGTCACCGTGTGGGACTGTGGGTCAATTAACCTTGTCGGAGTGGGCGCCTTGATTCTAGTTTGTGAGCTAGGCAGGCTACTGCTGGGAAGGTCTCTCACTCAGAAGTACGAGATGGGGAGGGGGGCGGGGGTAGGTTGACCTCAGGTCCCCACTGGAAGGCTGAGGTAGGGGGGGCTGGGGTAGGTTGACCTCAGGTCCCCACTGGAAAGCTGAGGTAGGGGGAGCTGGGGTAGGTTGACCGCAGGTCCCCCCACTGGAAGGCTGAGGTAGGGGGGGCTGGGGTAGGTTGACCTCAGGTCCCCACTGGAAGCCTGAGGTAGGGGGAGCGGGGGTAGGTTGACCTCAGGTCCCCACTGGAAGCCTGAGGTAGGGGGAGAGGGGGTAGGTTGACCTCAGGTCCCCACTGGAAGCCTGAGGTAGGGGGAGCGGGGGTAGGTTGACCTCAGGTCCCCACTGGAAGCCTGAGGTAGGGGGAGAGGGGGTAGGTTGACCTCAGGTCCCCACTGGAAGGCTGAGGTAGGGGGAGCGGGGGTAGGTTGACCTCAGGTCCCCACTGGAAGGCTGAGGTAGGGGGAGCGGGGGTAGGTTGACCTCAGGTCCCCACTGGAAGGCTGAGGTAGGGGTAGCGGGGGTAGGTTGACCTCAGGTCCCCACTGGAAGGCTGAGGTAGGGGGAGCGGGGGTAGGTTGACCTCAGGTCCCCACTGGAAGGCTGAGGTAGGGGAAGCTGGGGTAGGTTGACCTCAGGTCCCCACTGGAAGCCCGAGGTAGGGGGAGCGGGGGTAGGTTGACCTCAGGTCCCCACTGGAAGGCTGAGGTAGGGGAATCTGGGGTAGGTTGAAATCAGGTCCCCACTGGAAGCCCGAGGTAGGGGGAGCTGGGGTAGGTTGACCTCAGGTCCCCACTGGAAGCCCGAGGTAGAGGGAGCGGGGGTAGGTTGACCTCAGGTCCCCACTGGAAGCCCGAGGTAGGGGGAGCTGGGGTATCTGTCTAATAGCGCGCCTCTGACTATGTACAGTACTAATGCAATTAGTAAAATCAGTCACACCACGAAATGCTACCAAATAAACCACAATTCACTCATAATACTGTGAATATACAGTTTCACAAACATATTGTTGCATTTTTTCTTGTTTGTGAGAAATCGTTAGTAAACCTGTCTGCACACCGCCAAGGTGAATTGGTTTAGTCTTGACTCTTGGTTGACAGTGTTGGGGGATGGGTAGTGTATTGATGTTCGAGTGCCAAATCAACACAAATGGATAAGAAAAGGTCTAAACCATCAGTTTAGGAAAAAGAGGAAAGAAGAAGAGGTGAAATGCGCAAAAGATAAAGGTATGCAGCTACTTATGCTGATATTTTGTATATTTTGTTATATATTGAGTCTTTTGGGGTGTCTTATACCTAGGGTGGTAGGTAGCCTAGTGGTTACAGAGTTGGGCCAGTAACCAAAAGGTTGCTGGATTGAATCCCTGTGTAGACAAGATAATAAATTAATAGTGTAATAATTGAATTCTCTTTTTTATTTATGTACTACATTTTGTTTCTATTTGACTTTGATACTTCTTTTTGATATTTATGAGTCTTATTTTTGTATGTATTTTTATATTTATATAGTTTTAAATGTTATGATTATTTATTTGTGTTGTTCCAAATGTCTGGGGGGGGCACTGAAGGGGGGGTTCGCCGAGCTAGGACCGTCACTGTGTGTGTGTGTGTGTGTGTGTGTGTGTGTGTGTGTGTGTGTGTGTGTGTGTGTGTGTGTGTGTGTGTGTGTGTGTGTGTGTGTGTGCTCAAACATACATGCATGTGGGGGTCTGGGAGAGGAAGCGTGTCCATCTGATGAATGGGCATGTGCCTGAACTCAATTTTATACACTAATTGTAGTCTCACCCATTCATTTCTAATGACCGGTCATTTTTGACCAGGAACACCACAGGTGCACAAAACTTAAATAAAACACACAAAATGTTATGAAAATCATCAAAATGCATTTTGTGTGTTCAGATGCCCTGTGCAGACAAAGTCATGGAACCTTATGACAATTAGATTAAATGAACTATATTTTTCAGAGAGAGAACTTCAACCGGAACACAGCAGGAGGGTTAAATAGTTTCATTAGGCCCTAATTTATGGAGTTCACAACTGGGGATACAGATTAGGGATGTCAAACGTTCAGCCTGCTGCACAGACCCTATAGTCTAGAGCGCCTGGTTAAATGGTGCTCAGGAGTGTTTTTAAACATTCTCCATGGTTAAAGTAGGAAGAAATATAAAGTATACAAAACATTAAGAACTCCTGCTCTTTCCATGACAGACTGACCAGGTGAATCCAGGTGAAAGCTATGATCCATTATTGATGTCCCTTATTAAATCCACTTCAATCAGTGTACAGTAGATGACGGGGAGGAGACAGGTTAAAACCTCTTAAGGATTGGACCCTTTTTTCATATTTTCGCCCAACATGGCATACCCAAATCTAACTGCCTGTAGCTCAGGCCCTGAAGGAAGGATGTGCATTTTCTTGGTACCATTTGAAAGGAAACACTTTGAAGAGTTGTGGAAATGGGAAATGAATGTAGGTGAATATAACACAATAGATCTGGTAAAAGATAATACAAAGAAAAAAACATCTGTTTAAAAAAAAAAAGAAATGCAGGAGAAAGGTCATAATGTATTATTTCAGCCCAGATGCAATTTAGATTGTGTCCACTAGATGGCAGCAGTGTGCGCGCAAAGTTTTAGACTGATCCAATGAACCACTGCATTTCTGTTCAAAATGTTGTATCAAGACTGCCCAAATGTGCCTAATTTGTTTATTAATAACATTTCATGTTCAAAACTGTGCACTCTCCTCAAACAATAGCATGGTATTATTTCACTGTAATAGCTACTGTAAATTGGACAGTGCAGTTATATTAACAAGAATTGAAGCTTTCTTACAATATCAGATATGTTTATGTCCTGGAAAATGTTCTTGCTACTTACAACCCCATGCTAATCGCATTAGCCTACTTTAGCTCAACCGTCCCGTGGAAGGGACACCGATCCCATTAAAGAAGGATTTTTAAGCCTTGAGACAATTGAGACATGGATTGTGTATGTGTGCCATTCAGATGGTGAATGGGCAAGACAAAATACATGTGCCTTTGAGCGGGGTAAGGTACAGTGAGGGAAAACAGTATTTGATCCCCTGCTGATTTTCTACGTTTGCCCACTGACAAAGAAATGATCAGTCTATAATTTTAATGGTAGGTTTATTTGAACAGTAAGAGACAGAATAACAACAAAAAAATCCAGAAAACATGTCAAAAATGTTATAAATTGATTTGCATTTTAATGAGGGAAATAAGTATTTGACCCCCTCTCAATCAGAAAGATTTCTGGCTCCCAGGTGTCTTTTATACAGGTAACGAGCTGAGATTAGGAGCACAATCTTATACCATAGTATTTACTATGTCTATGCACACTAGGTAAGACCTGGGCGGACTACCCCCTGTATTTTGGTTAGTGTGCCAGGTGGTGTTAAGTGTTGGTAGGAGAAGGGACTCTTTTACTTTCTTTGCTTTGGTTCCGTCCAGCCCCTTTTCCCCACATTTACCGTGTTAAGGAAATAAATTCCCTGTTAAAGGTAATATTCTCTGCCTCTGTCATCCTTATCCTCACCTACAATCACATACCTCTTTCACTACATGGGGAGTTGAGTTGTAGCGGGGTGTTGCGTTCCCTCCACCAAGAGGTGTACGTAACAAGGTGAAAAAAAATGTTGTCTATCAACAATGACAAGCCACTGGAGTCTGACAACTTGGATGGAAAATGACTGAGGATAATAGAGGATGATATTGCCACTCCTATTTTCCATATCTTCAATTTCAGCCTACTAGGCCTGGAGGGAAACAAAAGTCATTCCGCTAACTAAGAATCGTAAAGCCCCCTTTAACGGCTCAAACAGCCGACCAATCAGCCTGTTACCAACCCTTAGTAAAGTTTTGAAAAAATTGTGTTTGACCAGATACAATGCTATTTTACAGTAAACAAATTGACAGACTTTCAACACGCTAATAGGGAAGGACATTAAAGGACAGCACTTACACAAATGACTGATGATTGGCAGAGAGAAATTGATGATACAAATATTGTGGGGGCTATTTTGTTAGTCTTCAGTGCGTCTTTTGACATTATTGATCATAGTCTGCTGCTGGAAAAACGTGTTATAGCTTTACACCCCCTGCTATATTGTGGATAAAGAGTTACCTGTCTAACCGAACACAGAGGGTGTTCTTTAATGGAAGCCTCTCCAACATAATTCAGGAATAATCTGGAATTCCACAGGGCAGCTGTCTACTGTAGGCCCCTTCATTTTTTCAATCTTTACTAATGACATGGCTTTGAGTAAAGCCAGTTTGTCTATGTATGCAGAGACTCAACACTATACACGTCAGCTACTACAGCACCTGAAATGACTGCAACACTTAACAAAGAGCTGCAGTTTCAGAATGGGTGGCAAGGAATAAGTTAGTCCTAAATATTTCTAAAACTAAAAGCATTGTATTTGGGACTAATTCACTATACCCTAAACCTCAACTAAATTGTCTAAGAAATCATGTGGAAATTGAGCAAGTTGAGATGACTAAACTGCTTGGAGTAACCCTAGATTGTGAACTGTCATAGTCAAAACATATTGATACAACAGTGTCTAAGATGGGGAGAAGTCTGTCCATAATAAAGCCCTGCTCTACCTTCTTAACAACACTATCAACAAGGCAGGTCCTACATGCTCTAGTTTTGTCACATCTGGACTACTGTTCAGTCGTGTGGTTAGATGCCACAAAGATGGACTTATGAAAATTGCAATTGGCTCAGGACAGGACAGCCTGGCTGGCCCTTGGATGTACACAGAGAGCAAACAATATGCATGTCAATCTCTCCTGGCTCAAAGTAGAGAAGAGATTGATTTCATCACTACTTGTATTTATGAGAGGTATTACATGTTCAAAACACCGAGCTGCCTGTTTGAACTACTGGCGCACAGCTCAGACACCCATGCATACCCCACAAGACATGTCACCAAGAGGTGTCTTCACAGTCCCCAAGTCCAGAACAGACTATGGGAGGCGCACAGTACTACATAGAGCCATGACTACATGTAACTCTATTTCACATCAGGTAACTGATGCAAGCAGTTGAATCAGATTTACATTTTTTATAAAAATACAGTTTATGGAACAGCGCGGACTGTAAAGCAACACCAACATAGGCACAGACACATGCATAGACACACATGATAACAGACGTACTATACATATATACACATGGATTTTGTGTTGTATATATGTGGTAGTGGAGTATGGGCCTGAGGGCACACATTTAGTGTGTTGTGAATTCTGTAATGAATCTACTGTAATGTATTTAAAATTGTTTAACTGACATAATTTTGCCAGACCCCAGGAAGAGTAGCTGCTGCCTTGGCAGGAACTAATGGGGATCCATAATAAACCCCAGGAAGAGTAGCTGCTGCCTTGGCAGGAACTAATGGGGAGCCATAATAAACCCCAGGAAGAGTAGCTGCTGCCTTGGCAGGAACTAATGGGGATCCATAATAAACCCCAGGAAGAGTAGCTGCTGCCTTGGCAGGAACTAATGGGGAGCCATAATAAACCCCAGGAAGAGTAGCTGCTGCCTTGGCAGGAACTAATGGGGAGCCATAATAAATAGTAATAGAGTCCATGCTCCGATGAATTGAGGCTGTTCTGAGGGCAAAAGGGGAGGTGCAACTCAATATGAGGACGATGTTACTAGAGTTTGGTATAATCAGTGTAGGTGTCATTGTTGTAAAAATGTGTGTGTGCTACATTTACTACCAGCATATATTCAAATATTTAATTATTTTGACATATTTCATTATGTTTTTTTATGCAAATGTTCCTATAGTGGACAGAAAGTGTTACTACATTACACAGACGTTTTCACAGCACAAGAATGAAAGGAAATACATATCCTTTTTACTTCAGATTTGTGATGTTAGTATTAAAGTTTATAATCATCACAATCTCATAAAATCATTTGCTAAAACAGATCAATATCTTTAGTTTAGTACCAGTGTTTTTGTTATACGCGCCAGTCTGCAGTGGGACTTAAAAACGCAGCTGTGATTTTCAGACCACGCTGGCTAGAAAAGAATGGTGTGCTCTTCCCATACGTATGTCTGGCTTCACATGAATTCATGGATTTGAGGGTTAAGCTATCTTTCAAATGAAAGCCAACCCTTGTCGCTATTTAAAAACCGATGTCAGGAGGTGATTTGTTGAAATCATCCAGTCAAAAAAGTGTTGTTTCCTTTTTATTGGCCATCTAAAGAAACAATTTTCTCACAGAGATATAAGTTAGTGAAACCAAGATTAAGGTTTGTCTGTTACAAGAGCGCAAACGGTACATGCCACAGCGGTTATTGTCCCATTTCCATTGGTTTAAATACAATATCGACGTGAGTGATTAATTTGCACGAACTATTGATTATACACTACCGTTCAAAAGTTTGGGGTCACTTAGACATGTCCTTGTTTTTGAAAGAAAGCACCTGTTTTGTCCATTTAAAATAACATCAAATTGATCAGAAATACAGTGTAGACATTGTTATGGTTGTAAATGACTATTGTAGCTGGAAACTGATGGTTTTTAATGGAATATCTACATAGGCGTAGAGAGGCCCATTGTCAGCAACCATCACTCCTGTGTTCCAATGGCACGTTGTGTTAACTAATCCAAGTTTATCATTTTAAAAGGCTAATTGATCATTAAAAAACCCTTTTGAAAGTATGTTAGCACAGCTGAAAACTGTTGTTCTAATAAAAGAAGCAATAAAACTGGCCTTCTTTAGACTAGTTGAGTATCTGGAGCATCAGCATTTGGCCAGAAACAAAGAACTTTCTTCTGAAACTCGTCAGTCTATTCTGGTTCTGAGAAATGAAGGCTATTCCATGCAAGAAATTGCCAAGAAACTGAAGATCTCGTACAACGCTGTGTACTACTCCCTTCACAGAACAGCGCAAACTGGCTCTAAGCAGAACAGAAAGAGGAGTGGGAGGCCCCGGTGCACAACTGAGCCTCACAAGTCCTCAACTGGCAGCTTCATTAAATAGTACCCGCAAAACACCAGTCTCAACGTCAACAGTGAAGAGGCAACTCTGGGATGTTGGCCTTCTAGGCAGAGTTCCTCTGTCCAGTGCCTGTGTTCTTTGCCCATCTTAATCTTTTCTTTTTATTAGCCAGTCTGAGATATGGCTATTTCTTTGCAACTCTGCCTAGAAGCCTCCCGGAGATGCCTCTTCACGGTTGATGTTGAGACTGGTGTTTTGCTGGTACTATTTAATGAAGCTGCCAGTTGAGGACTTGTGAGGTGTCTGTTTCTCAAACTGGACACTCTAATGTACTTGTCCTCTTGCACAGTTGTGCACCGGGGCT
Organism: Salmo trutta; assembly: GCF_901001165.1. Lineage (NCBI taxonomy): Eukaryota > Metazoa > Chordata > Actinopteri > Salmoniformes > Salmonidae > Salmo > Salmo trutta. Next base: position 31,230,536 of record NC_042979.1, read on the forward strand.
TCCCACTCCTCTTTCCATTCTGGTTAGAGCCAGTTTGCAGCTACAATAGTCATTTACAACATTAACAATATCTACACTGTATTTCTGATCAATTTTATGTTATTTTAATGGACAAAAAATGTGCTTTTCTTTCAAAAACAAGGACATTTCTAAGTGACCCCAAACGTTTGAATGGTAGTGTATATTAAATATTGGTCCATGTGCAGTTTACTGAATAAGGTATCAATTTAGCAAAATACAAGTAATCTGATCACAAGTGTGACGTGTGTTTAGGGAGTATCTTTTATGTATTGGTCTTTAAAATATCTTATTATTTCAGCATATTGATTATGAATTTGGACATCTAGAACCATTGTTTTGACACTTGCCCATATAAATCAGAAAGCCATGACAACTGGAAGCAGCAACAGTATCATTTTCAATGTTTGTTTTAGGAATAAAAATGGTACTTCACATTCTTTTTCTACAGTATTCTACTTTATTAGATAAAAACGTGCTATGATTTATTGATTTTTATGATATTAGTGAAATTGGGATATCCTGCCTATAGAGAGAGCATGTAATAGGCCTGTAGTATTCCTTCCCATCAAGGAATGTTGTAACCTGTTGTAACGTCACCTATTAGAACATATTTTACCAAAGGTGTGTGTTTGTGTGTGTGGGCGCGTACGTGTGGTTGTGTGTGCATGCGTGTGTGTGTGTAGCATAGAGGGTAATGAGTGTATATGGGTCATGGTGTAATGTAGAGAAGAAGCATCAGCAGCAGCTCCTACTCCTGTGTTGGTTCCATGAAGAGGTAAAATCACTGCATGGGGTCTTTAAGTAGACCAAACAGCTGACCCAGAAAAACACACACACATACACACACACACACTTTTACACAGTGCTACTAGAAATTCAGAAAGGTGTTTTCCGAAAGGTATATAACAGTCTTGACTGAAACTATCCAACCACGTACATATTGCTCTCACAGAATCTCTCAGACATCACATACAGTACTTCATAACACCCATCATTTAAAAAGTATGCTGGTGGTCAAAAGCAATTTTCTAACTTTGGAAAGCGGTGAAAATATACAAAGCCATACATCTAGTTAAGATATGCGGCATTAAGAAACTCAATACAGCGAGAGTTTATGGAGATGGTTTAGATACATCATTCTGTTTCTCATCAATGTCAGCCTGATTTCACACTGACTGTTCAGAGACAGAAGCAATGATGTGCTCTGTTCTTTAAATGACAAACAGAGAGACAGAGGAAGATAGAAAGAGACAGTGTGAAAAGAGAGGGAGAAAGAGGAGAAACAAAGAAAGAGAAACGAAGGGAGACAAAGTCAGAGTGAGTGAAGAAAGAAGGATGGAGAAACAGAAGAAGAGGAATATAACAGTCATGTCTCACAGAGTTCTGTAACCTTCACCATCAATACAGACTGTATTTAAAACCCACATCACAGAGTTCTGTAACCTTCACTATCAACACAGACTGTATCTAAAACACACATCACAGAGTTCTGTTACATTCACCATCAACACAGACTGTATTTAAAACCCACATCACAGAGTTCTGTATCCTTCACCATCAACACAGACAGTATTTAAAACACATCTCAGAGTTCTGTAACCTTCACTATCAACACAGACAGTATTTAAAACACATCACAGAGTTCTGTAACATTCACCATCAACACAGACTGTATTTAAAACCCACATCACAGAGTTCTGTAACATTCACCATCAACACAGACTGTATTTAAAACCCACATCACAGAGTTCTGTAATCTTCACTATCAACACAGACAGTATTTAAAACACATCACAGAGTTCTGTAACCTTCACCATCAACACAGACAGTATTTAAAACACATCACAGAGTTCTGTAACCTTCACCATCAACACAGACTGTATTTAAAACACATCACAGAGTTCTGTAACCTTCACTATCAACACAGACAGTATTTAAAACACATCACAGAGTTCTGTAACCTTCACCATCAACACAGACAGTATTTAAAACACATCACAGAGTTCTGTAACCTTCACCATCAACACAGACTGTATTTAAAACACATCACAGAGTTCTGTAACCTTCACCATCAACACAGACTGTATTTAAAACCCACATCACAGAGTTCTGTAACCTTCACCATCAACACAGACAGTATTTAAAACACATCACAGAGTTCTGTAACCTTCACTATCAACACAGACAGTATTTAAAACACATCACAGAGTTCTGTAACCTTCACCATCAACACAGACTGTATTTAAAACACATCACAGAGTTCTGTAACCTTCACCATCAACATAGACAGAATTTAAAACACATCACAGAGATATGTAACCTTCACTATCAACACATACAGAATTTAAAACACATCACAGAGTTCTGTAACTTTCACTATCAACACAGACAGTATTTAAAACACATCAGAGTTCTGTAACCTTCACTATCAACACAGACAGAATTTAAAACACATCACAGAGTTCTGTAACCTTCACTATCAACACAGACAGTATTTAAAACACATCAGAGTTCTGTAACCTTCACTATCAACACAGACAGAATTTAAAACACATCACAGAGTTCTGTAACCTTCACTATCAACACAGACAGTATTTAAAACACATCAGAGTTCTGTAACCTTCACTATCAACACAGACAGTATTTAAAACACATCACATAGTTCTGTAACCTTCACCATCAACACAGACTGTATTTAAAACACATCACAGAGTTCTGTAACCTTCACCATCAACATAGACAGAATTTAAAACACATCACAGAGATATGTACCTTCACTATCAACACAGACAGAATTTAAAACACATCACAGAGTTCTGTAACCTTCACTATCAACACAGACAGTATTTAAAACACATCAGAGTTCTGCAACCTTCACCATCAACACAGACTGTATTTAAAACACATCACAGAGTTCTGTAACCTTCACCATCAACATAGACAGAATTTAAAACACATCACAGAGTTCTGTACCTTCACTATCAACACAGACATAATTTAAAACCCATCACAGAGTTATGTAACCTTCACTATCAACACAGACAGAATTTAAAACACATCACAGAGTTCTGTAACCTTCACTATCAACACAGACAGTATTTAAAATATATCACAGAGTTCTGTAACCTTCACTATCAACACAGACATAATTTAAAACCCATCACAGAGTTATGTAACCTTCACTATCAACACAGACAGAATTTAAAACACATCACAGAGTTCTGTAACCTTCACTATCAACACAGACAGTATTTAAAATACATCACAGAGTTCTGTAACCTTCACTATCAACACAGACAGTATTTAAAACACATCACAGAGTTCTGTAACCTTCACTATCAACACAGACAGTATTTAAAACCCATCACAGAGTTCTGTAACCTTCACTATCAACACAGACAGTATTTATAACACACATCATGAGTGTTTCCTGATTCCCACCTCTCTTCTGATTAACATAATGACAATACGTTGCCTGTAAAGTCTTCAGTGACTCAGAAGAACGTGTGTTATATAGCAGCTCATAAAATCCCAGCAGAACACAACCGTCCAGACGGCTCACTATGCCTGCAGCCATGTTACCATGCTACCATCCCTGATTTATGTGTTGGTGTTTTTCATAATAAACTCAATTATATCCAGGATGGAAATGAGGCTCTGTGGCCTTGGGGAATGTTGCGTATGTCTCTAGCTACCTACTGTACCTGTGTACTCTTTCCTTATCATCACCACGCATATCACTGGTGCTCTCTTTGATCATGGTGCTCTCTCTCTTTCTCTCTCTCTCTGAGACTTTTTTATTTCCCTACTATAAAACTGTATATCGGCAGATATATTGGTATTGGTAAGTTTTACCCCCTCCCTCCTGCCCTCCCGCCCCTACCACTTACTTTCTTTCTTTC